>NC_135595.1:2698120-2864063 GCF_965152235.1 Eretmochelys imbricata | reverse complement strand
AGTGATTTGTGATGCCTCAAGTCTTGGGTGCTCAACTAGAGTTGGACTGGAATATTGGTATAGAAGGGTACAGCTTGCTGAGGAAGGACAGGCAGGAGAAAAAAAGGGAGGAGATGTTGCCTTATATATAAAAATGTATACACTTAGACTGAGGTTGAGATGTAATAGGAGACAGACTTGTTGTAAGTCTCTGGGTAAGGATAAAAGGGGTAAAAAACAAGGCTGATGTCATGGTAGGAGTCTACTGCAGACCACCTGACCAGGAAGAAGAGGTGGATGAGGCTTTTTTTAAACAACTAACAAAATCATCCAAAGAACTGGACTTGGTAGTGATGGGGGACTGCAACTACTTAGACATCTGTTGGGAAAATAACAGAGCAGGGCACAGATTATCCAACAAGTTCTTGGAATATATTAGAGACAATGTTTTGTTTCAGACGGTGGAGAAAGCTACTAGAGGAGAGGCTGTTCTGGATTTGATTTTGACAAATAGGGAGGAACTGGTTGAGAATTTGAAAGTAAAAGGCAGCTTGGTTGAAAGTGATCATGAAATGATAGAGTTCATGAATCTAAAGAATTGTAGGAGGGAGAACAGCAAAATAAAGACAATGGATTTCAAGTAGGCAGACTCCAGCAAACTCAATGAGCTGGTAGGAGATAAGATCCCATAAGTAAGTCTAAAGGGAAAAACAATTGAAGATGGTATTTTTTCAAAGAGACATTATTAAGGGCACAAGAGCAAACTATCCCACTGCATAGGAAAGATAGGAAATATGTCAAGAGACCACCCTGACTTAACCAGGAGATCTTCAATGATCTAATAATCAAAAAAGAGTCCTACAAAAAGTGGAAACTAGGTCAGATTACAAAGGGTAATAACACAAGTACATAGGGACAAAATTAGAAAGGCCAAGGCACAAAATGAGATCCAACTAGTGAGAGACATAAAGGGTAACAAGAAAACATTCTACAAAAACTTTAGAAGCAAGAGGAAGACCAAGGACAGGGTAGGACCATTACTTAGTGAGGGGGGGAAATAATAACAGAAAATATGGAAATGGCAGAGGTGCTTAATGACTTCTTTGTTTCGGTTTTCACCAAGAAGATTGGTGGTGATTGGACATCTAACATATTGAATGCCAGTGAAAATGAGGTAGGATCAGAGGCTAAAATAGGAAAAGAAGAAGTTAAAAATTACTTAGACAAATTAGATGTCTTCAAGTCACCAGGGCCTGATGAAATGCATCCTAGAATTCTCAAAAAGCTGACTGAGGAGATATCTGAGTCATTAGCGATTATCTTTGAAAAGTCATGGAAGATGGGAGAGATTCCAGAAGACTGGAAAAGGGCCAGTATAGTGCCAATCTATAAAAAGGGAAATATGGACAACCTGGGGAATTACAGACCAGTCATCTTAACTTCTGTACCCGGAAAGATAATGGAGTAAATAATTAAGCAATCAATTTGCAAACATCTAGAAGATAATAAGGTGATAAGTAGCAATCAGCATGGATTAGTCAAGAACTAATTGTGTCAAACAAACCTGAGAGCTTTCTTTGACAGGGTAACAAGCCCTGTGGATAGGGGGAAAGCAGTAGATGTGGTATATCTTGACTTTAGTAAGGCTTTTGATACTGTCTTTCATGACCTCATGAACAAACTAGGGAAATGCAACCTAGAAGGAGCTACTATAAGATGGGTGCATAACTGGTTGGAAAACCATTCCCAGAGAGCAGTTATTAGTGGTTCACAGTCATGCTGGAAGGGCATAATGAGTGGGGTCCCAAAGGTATCAGTTCTGAGTCCAATTCTGTTCAATATCTTCATCAATGATTTAGATAATGGCATAGAGAGTACACTTATGAAGTTTGTGGATGATACCAAGCTGGGAGGAGTTGCAAGGAGGATCAGATTAAAATTCAAAATGATCTGAACAAACTGGAGAAATGGTCTGAAGTAAATAGGATGAAATTCAATAAGGACAAATGCAAAGTACTCCACTTAGGAAGGAACAATCTGTCGCACACATACAAAATGGGAAATGACTGCCTAGGAAGAAGTACTGCAGGAAGGGATCTGGGGGTCATAGTGGATGACAAGCTAAATATGAGTCAACAGTGTAACTGTTGCAGAAAAAAAAAGCAATCATCATTCTGGAATGTATTATCAGGAGTGTTGTAAGCAAGACACAAGAAGTAATTCTTCCAATCTACTCCATGCTGATTAGCCCTCAACTAGGTATTGCGTCCAGTTCTGGGTGCTGCATTTTGGGAAATATGTGGACAAGTTGGAAAAAGTCCAGGGAAGAGCAACAGAAATTATTAAAAGTCTAGAAAACATGCCCTATAAGGGAACATTGCAGAAATTGGATTTGTATACTCTGTAGAAGAGAAGACTGAAAAGAGACATAACAGTTTTCAAGTATATAAAAGATTGTTAGAAGAAGGAGGGAGAAAAAATGCTCTCATTAACCTCTGAGGATAGGACAAGAAGCAATGGGCTTAAATTTCAGCAAGGGAGGTTTAGGCTGGACATTAGGAAAAAATTACCAACTGTCAGGGTAGTTAAGCACTGGAATAAATTGCCTTGGGAGGTTGCAGAATCTCCATCATTGGGTAATTCTAAGAGCAAGTTAGGCAAACCCTGGTCAGGAGCGGTCTAGATAATACTTAGTCCTGCCATGAGTGCAGGGGACTGGACTAGATGACTTCTCTAGGTCCTTTCAAATCCTATGATTCTATATAAGCGTAAACTTTCTAACTATTATGATAGTTAAGCTGTATTTTAGGCTTTCAAGGACAGTTATAGAATCTCCGTCACTGGAGGGATTTAAGAACACGTTATACAAACACTTGTGTGAGATGATCTATGTGTTCTTGGCCCTGCCTGAGCACAGAGAGATGGACTACATCACTGCTTGAGGTCTCCTACAGCCTTATATTTACAGACTTAGAATCATAGAATCAATCATAGAATATCAGGGTTGGAAGGGACCTCAGGAGGTCATCTAGTCCAACCCCCTGCTCAAAAGCAGGACCCATACCCAATTAAATCATCCCAGCCAGGGCTTTGTCAAGCCTGACCTTAAAAACTTCTAAGGAAGGAGATTCCACCACCTCCCTAGGCAACACATTCCAGTGTTTCAGCACCCTCCTAGTGAAAAAGTTTTTCCTAATATCCGATCTAAACCTCCCCCACTGCAACTTGAGACCATTACTCCTTGTCCTGTCCTCTTCCACCACTGAGAATAGTCTAGAACCATCCTCTCTGGAACTACCTCTCAGGTAGTTGAAAGCAGCTATCAAATCGCCCCTCATTCTTCTCTTCTGCAGACTAAACAATCCCAGTTCCCTCAGCCTCTCCTCATAACTCATGTGTTCCAGACCCCTAATCATTTTTGTTGCCCTTCGCTGGACTCTCTCCAATTTATCCACATCCTTCTTGTAGTGTGGGGCCCAAAACTGGACACAGTACTCCAGATAAGGCCTCACCAATGTCGAATAGAGGGGGACGATCACGTCCCTCGATCTGCTCGCTATGCCCCTACTTATACATCCCAAAATGCCATTGGCCTTCTTGGCAACAAGGGCACACTGCTGGCTCATATCCAGCTTCTCGTCCACTGTCACCCCTAGGTCCTTTTCCGCAGAACTGTTGCCTAGCCATTTGGTCCCTAGTCTGTAGCTGTGCATTGGGTTCTTCCATCCTCAGTGCAGGACCCTGCACTTATCCTTATTGAACCTCATCAGATTTCTTTTGGCCCAATCCTCCAATTTGTCTAGGTCCCTCTGTATCCTATCCCTGCCCTCCAGCATATCTACCACTCTTCCCAGTTTAGTGTCATCCGCAAATTTGCTGAGAGTGCAATCCACACCATCCTCCAGATCATTTATGAAGATATTGAACAAAACCGGCCCCAGGACCTACCCCTGGGGCACTCCACTTGACACCAGCTGCCAACTAGACATGGAGCCATTGATCACTACCCGTTGAGCCCAATCTAGCCAACTTTCTACCCACCTTATGGTGCATTCATCCAGCCCATACTTCCTTAACTTGCTGACAAGAATTCTGTGGGAGACCGTGTCAAAAGCTTTGCTAAAGTCGAGGAATAACACGTCCACTGCTTTCCCTTCATCCACAGAACCAGTAATCTCATCATAGAAGGCGATTAGATTAGTCAGGCATGACCTTCCCTTGGTGAATCCATGCTGACTGTTCCTAATCACTTTCCTCTCATGTAAGTGCTTCAGGATTGATTCTTTGAGGACCTGCTCCATGATTTTTCCGGGGACTGAAGTGAGGCTTTCTGGCCTGTAGTTCCCAGGATCCTCCTTCTTCCCTTTTTTAAAGATTGGCACTACATTAGCCTTTTTCCAGTCATCCGGGACTTCCCCCGTTCGCCACGAGTTTTCAAAGATAATGGCCAATGGCTCTGCAATCACAGCCACCAGTTCCTTTAGCACTCTCGGGTGCAACTCATCCAGCCCCATGGACTTGTGCACGTCCAGTTTTTCTAAATAGTCCCTAACCACCTCTTTCTCCACAGAGGGCTGGCCATCTATTCCTCATGTTGTGATGCCCAGCACAGCAGTCTGGGAGCTGACCTTGTTCGTGAAGACAGAGGCAAAAAAAGCATTGAGTACATTAGCTTTTTCCACATCCTCTGTCACTAGGTTGCCTCCCTCATTCATTAAGGGGCCCACACTTCCTTGGCTTTCTTCTTGTTGCCAACATACCTGAAGAAACCCTTCTTGTTACTCCTAACATCTCTCACTAGCTGCAGCTCCAGGTGCGATTTGGCCCTCCTAATTTCATTCCTACATGCCCGAGCAATATTTTTATACTCTTCCCTGGTCATATGTCAAACCTTCCACTATTTGTAAGCTTCTTTTTTATGCTTAAGATCTGCTAGGATTTCACCGTTAAGCCAAGCTGGTCGCCTGCCATATTTACTATTCTTTCGACACATCGGGATGGTTTGTCCCTGTAACCTCAACAGGGATTCCTTATACTATTCTGTAGAGTATTTAGAGCAGGGAAATATATTCATGTTGAAAGTCATTTATTTATTCCCATTCTATCAGAAACAAGTGTAACAAGGTGGTAATTCACTCATTTGCAGAGGACCTACACAGTGCTATTGGCCAATTAATATACCCGGTTCTTTTCTCACTTATCAGCTTGCATGTCATTAATTAGTGCATAGGACTGGTACTGACCATCAGCAAAGGGGAGAATTTCACCCAGAGTGCTTTGGAAAGAAAGAATGGAGGAGAAAGAAAAACCAGAAAGTCAATAATATAATGCAGCATAATTTTTAATGGGAATGAGCAGTGGAGTTTACATTGAAGAATGAATTAATGCAGAGCACAGAGAATGTATTTTCAGGGTTAAAATGGGAACTACAAGCAATCCCTGTCTCCAAAGTGATGCATTTCACACAAGATGTTCTGCTGTCTTTCTTGCAGCTGTAGATTTGAAAATCATGTCCCATTTTTCATCAGATTAAGTTACTTGTTGTAGACCTTTCAGCATCAAATAGGACAAAGCACAATATGAGCGTAAGTTTACACTGCAAAACCATTAGGCCATACAGTCAAAGTAACATAACAAGGGAAGACATTGATAGGCCTGATTTATACATTGTCCCCAATGATGTGGAGATGTACGTGCTCATCGTCCATTAGGTGAGTGGGGAATCTTTATCTTCTATTTCATTTCCTGATTGTTTCTTGTTCCGTGGACGTTTCTTCTGGGTTTAACATGGACCACAGCTTCCAAAGCGGGAAGAATAGCACTTCCTCCCATAGCTCTTCCCATACCCATAGAAGCCCCCATAGCCACCACCATACCCAGCACTGTATCCACCTCCATAAGCACCCCCAGAACCAATTGAGCCACCAAAACTACCACCTCCATATGGGCCCCCATATCCATAGGGTAAATATGGCAAGGTGCTTCCCACAACGCTGTCTTGAGGGCAGGTAGCGAGAATTGGTCCCGGGAATCTCACGACAACCGGCGGTGCATAGACCACTGCGCTCGAGTCTCCGCACGATGTGACACAAAGCTCATTCCAGGCATCAACATATGGGTCTGGGCAGATGTCGGGATAACATGGCGGGCGTGGGTAACACAGAGCTTTGCTGGAAGACATCTTTTGGGATTGTGGTAAACCTGAAACACACAGTAGGGAGCAGAGCAAACACGATACGCAATTTGTAGTGTTAAACGAGATGCATAGCTCTGTTTCTTGAGGCCACTTCAGTACGACCCTATACCTACTTTTTATACATTCAAAAAACTTTCCTGGCGGATTCAGTGTAAATCACCTTTTCACTGCTTAAGGCAACCAGTAACCCAGTGCAGAACGCCTATGTTATTATCCCTGTGACAGGTTACCACAGGCTTGGTGAGTCACTTGGTGACTTGGGAGAAGATTAATGAGAGAATTGAGCATGTGGACTCCAGGATCTCCTAAATTCTACAACTGAGAATGGTCCCCCATTGTACTGGTCCTGTATATGCTGAAAGGACAATCCCAGAATGTAATTATTAGGAATGGAGGGGGGGTGTGTCCCAATCCCATATTTAGATTTGAAATTCTCAATCTGCTATTTTTATCCACCACGCTCAGCAATTGATGAGCTATGGAAAGTCTCCTACGGAAAGCACGATGCCCCCTTCTCCAACAGTTCTAGGATCATAGAGTATTGGTGAATGATTCAATTAATATTTGAAACTATCATTAAAACAACAATTGGTACAAATGAAGTTAAATAAACTTACCCAGTGCACCAAGGGGATGAAGTCAAGAGAAGTGGATAGAACAACCTGCACTTCCCAGCACTTTTATTTGCTTTCTTAGCCAATGGGAAGCAGAGGAAACACCCCTCATGCCCTAAGACCTGATAATTGACCAAATCAAATGTTTTCTTGCCTGGCTAAGTCCTCTAATTGTTGCAATGTCTTTGATCATGGTTAACCAATTACTCAATTCTCAGTCCCATGTAGGATGACATGCACAAGACATCCTGCCGTTCCTGTCCTCTTAAATCTTTATGGGCAAGATACCTTCCTGGTATCATTTTACTAACTTCCTTGGTATCAACACAGGAATAAATCTTGCACCATTTCTTTCATTCTGCTTTGGAGTACTTCACAGTATGAGGGTGACTCAGGGGTGTATCATTATCACAATCTGCTGTCATGCCCAGGATTCCATGCTTTTTCTTTACACCTAAAGTAGTATCTAATTAGAAGCATGGTGGAGTTTACCCTTAGAACTCCTTGGAGGATGGGAGAATTTATTCCACACCCTAAGAATCCCCACCTGTAACTCTTCACTTTGTGTTTGAGTCATTATGTTTTTGTAATTCATGGATGTCCTTGAAACCAGGCCTTCTGAGTTACAATATTCCCCTGGAAACAGGGCAGTATGTGCCCTATTCTGAAAGTCAATCCCTCCTAAGCCTTCTAAGTAGAGATGAAGCAGGATCTAAATGGTGCTGATTATTTGTTTCCCCCATGACTTTCAGCCTAATGCTATTAGACATTCCAGTCAGGTAATCAGTGGTTTAGGGTCAGGGTCTCAGCTCATGATCAGAACAGGACCCCCAAGATCCATCTACTGCAATCTTCCTTATGATTTGCAGCAAACAGTGGTAGTAGGTGAAAGGAAAGAGAGCATTGTTGTATAAAGACTCAGGATTAAAATATTGAAACTGTATCTCCAACCATGACCTAACAGGACAATGGTGTTCTTCTGGGACAATAATCCTCACAAAGCCCAGGAAGACGTACATGAGAGATGGAAACAATGCCCACTTAGTTATGTCGAGATGATTGAGGAATGAGCTTCCAGAGGAAATTAGACTAATCCAGAGTATGATCTATGTTAGCCCAGGATACAAGGTCCTTCTCTTTTAGAAAACTACCTCACCATTGCCAGAATGGTGTTTAAACCCTAAGCAGCACTTTCTATAATTAAGTAGTTAAGAAGAACAAAACACTCTATGAAGCTTAGTAGAGAATTTCCCCTTATTACATATTGCCTTTGCTTTATGGTCTATATGGTTTTGCAGTTTAGACTAATGCCTATATTGTGCTTTGTCTTATTTGATGCTGAATGGTCACAAGCGATTCAATTTGGTGGAAAACAGGTTATTTCAAACTTTCAAACTCTACAGTGGAAAGAAATGCATCACTTTGGAGCCGGTGATTGATTGTAGCTCTTATTGTAACCCTGAAAATACGTTTTCTGTACTCTGCATTAAATATAATCTGTAAGTGTAAACTCTGCAGCTCATTCCTTTAAAGATTATGCTTCATTATAGTATTGGACTTCTGGTTTTCCTTTACCCTCCATTCCTTCTTTCCAGTTCACTCTGAATGAAATTTTGCCCTGTGCAGATGATCAGTGCCAGCCATATCCACGAATCAATCCCACTGAAGTATATAAGTAAATAGAGAATCAGATATATTAATTGATCAATAGAATTCGGCAGGCCCTCTTTTGCCTGAGATTTTTTAATCTTGTCCAAGGAATATGAATGCCCCTTTCTCCTGTCAAATTAACCAGAATTAGGGAACTTTGCTCTCAAAGTGGCTTTGAAATTTATATATTTTAATACAAAATCGAGCAATGCCTTAACTCATCTAAGTATAAGGACACATTTATGGGGAAAAAATCCTTCCACAATTAAAAGAATCACATGTCTTTTTTTCCCCAAGATTCTCTCAGAAGTTAAACTATCATGAAGAAAAATTATGACAGCGATAAAGAAAAATTATGACAGCGATAAAGTGATTGAATTGACTCAGATTTAACTGGTTCACTGAAGGGAATAAGTCAAGGGAATAGCTAGAATAGCCCTGAGTTGGGATGACATTTGTATACTGTTTTAGCTCACCGTGGGGATGTGAGACACCCTTGGTGCAGGAAGTCCATGTCGAATTACAAAACAAAATATTTTGCACAGCACACTCCTCCCATTACTGGCAATTGTTGTGATCCCTCTTTAGAGCTATTAGTTAATTCTTACGCCCAGACTGTATGACATGCACATTGCGCCATGGACATTGCTTTCATATACAATCCTTATGCACTTTATTCATGACCAGCATCTTTCCACATACTTCACAGGAAATGAAGTTAGCTTGTTTTGTTTAGTTCTCTTTTCAAAAACTGCACAAAATGAGGGGATCTCAGAGCTGTATCAGTAATACAAATTGCTGTCATGCTATGGTTTCCATACCAGTTCATTAAAACCAGTCTAGTATCCAATTGAAGTGTACTCTGTGATCTCATCAGGGAGGTGGGAGATTTTCTTCTGTATGCTCAGCATGTCCGCCTGCAGCTATATAGTATGGGCCCTGATCCCATGCCCACTGAAATCCAAGGACATCTTTCCAATGAGTTGAGCTGTTTTCAAATATGGCCCTGTGGTTGGCAATCCTCTCCTCAAGTAAAGGACAGCTAAAGGACTATGCATCATTGACATCTCTCTTAAACATTCAAAGTAGGGCTGAGAAACTCAGCTATGAAGGGACCACCAGTTATGTGAGTCTTTTATCAATGCCAAAGACTTTCTTCCTGTTTGCAGCACCTGAAAATCTGGCCCTCTATTTCAAATTATATGTTCCTGGGCACTCCAGCTTCTTTTCTTCTTTGTCAGAAAATCAACCTCAATTCTTCAGGAATGTCTATAAATTTCTTTACCGAGCAGTTCTGACTATAATCAAAATCTCTCATGTCTTTCAATATAAAGTAAGAAGAACTGAAAGTCAAGGATTTCAGAAGTGACTGGTGATTCCTGGTGCCCGCTTGAGATATCCTATAGGAAATTGGGCTCCAGAGAGCAGGAACTGAGCACATTTGAAATGCAGGGAACTTCAAGGTGTCTGAGGTTGGGCACCAAAATCACAAATCACTTCTGAAAATCTTGGCCTCGTGTTTAGCGAGAGAAGTCTTGGTAATTTTTGCTAAATCATTAACCTCCCTCCTCTTTCCTTGGTAAGCTTCATAGAGTCTTTTCCACCTACCTCCCTGGTCATAGAAAATGCTGCTTAGGGTGTAGATAGCAGTTTGAAAATTGTTCTGGCAATGGTGAGGTAGTTTCTAAAAGAGAAGGACCTTACATCCTTTGCTAAAGTAGATCATACTCAGGATTAGTTTAATTTCCTCTGGAAGCTCATTCTTCAACCATCTCCCCATGACTAAGAAGGCTCTATTTCCATCTCTCATGTGAGTATTCCTGGGCTTTCTTTGTCAGGAGCATTGTCCTGGAAGAATACCACTCTCTTGTGAGGGCCTGGATGGAGAGGCAGTTCCAAGGTTTGAATCCCAAGTCTTTATCCAACACTGTACTCTTTCCTTTCAACTATCCCCAATTTTCACTGAAACTCTGGAGGAAGCCTGCACTAGATAGATGTTGGGTGTACTGTTTTGACCCTCAAATGAGTTCCTAACCATAAATCACGGACCACTTGGCTGGTCAGCTCTTCAGACTGCAATGTCTAATTGTATTAGGCTGAAAATCAGGGATGAACACAAATCATATGCACCACTTCAATCCTGCTTCAGTTCTACTTAGAAGGCTTAAGAGGGATTTAACTTATGTATAGGTCATGTAGTGACCATTTCTCCAGGAGAGTACTGTAACCACATAAGGCCTGGTTTGAAGGCCATAGAACTAACTGAAAATTCATCCAAGGATTTCAAAAACATAATGGCTCAAACACATAGTGAAGAGTTACAGGTGGGGATTCTTAGGGTGTGGAATAAATTCTCCCATCCTCCAAGGAGTTCTAAGGGTAAACTCCACCATGCTTCTAATTAGATACTACTTTAGGTGTAAAGAAAAAGCATGGAATCCTGGGCATGACAGCAGATCGTGATAGTGATACACCCCTGAGTCACCCTCATACTGTGAAGTACTCCAAAGCAGAATGAAAGAAATGGTGCAAGATTTATTCCTGTGTTGATACCAAGGAAGTTAGTAAGATGATACCAGGAAGGTATCTTGCCCATAAAGATTTAAGAGGACAGGAACTGCAGGGTGTCTTGTGCATGTCATCCTATGTGGGACTGAGAATTGAGTAACTGATTAACCATGATCAAAGACATTGCAACAATTAGAGGACTTAGCCAGGCAAGAAAACATTTGGTTTGGTTAATTATCAGGTCTCAGTGCATGAGGGGTGTTTCCTCTGCTTCCCATTGGCTAAGAAAGCATATAAAGGTGCTGGGAAGTACAGGTTGTTCTATCCACTTCCCTTGACTTCATCCCTTGGTGCACTGGGTAAGTCTATTTAACCCTATTTGTTTTAGTGATAGTTTTAAATACGAACTGAATGCTTCACCAATACTCTTTGATCGTAGAACTGTTGGAGAAGGGGGCATCGTGCTTTCCGTAGGAGACGTTCTGTAGCTTGTCAATTGCTGAGCGTGGTGCATACAGTCTTAGAAATAGCAGGTTGGGATTTTCAAATCTACAGATGGGATCGGGAGCTGCCCATTCCAAATAATTACTTTTGTGGATTCTCCTCTCTGCATATCGAGGGGGCAATACAACTGGGGACCATTCCCAGTAGTAGCATTTAGGAGATCCTGGAGTTCACATGCTCAATTCTCTCATTAATCTTCTTCCAGGTCACCCAGTAACTTACCAAGCCTGTGGTAACCTGTCACAGGGATAATAACCACTCATTTCATAGGCGTTCTGCACTGGGTTACTGGTTGCCTTAAGCAGTGAAAAGGTGATTTACATTGAATCTGCCAGGAAAGCTTTTTGAAGGTATAAAAAGAACATTTAGGATTGTATTGAAGTGGCCTCAAGAAACAGAGCTATGAATCTCCTTTAACACTGCAAATTGTGTATGTTTACTCTGCTCCCTACTGTGTGTTTCAGGTATACCACAATCCCAAAAGATGTCTTCCAGCAAAGCTCTGTGTTACCCACGCCCGCCATGTTATCCCGACATCTGCCCAGACCCATATGTTGATGCCTGGAACGAGCCTTGTGTCACATCGTGCGGCGACTCGAGCGCAGTGGTCTATGCACCGCCGGTTGTCGTGAGATTCCCGGGACCGATTCTTGCTACCTGCCCTCAAGACAGCGTTGTGGGAAGCACCTTACCAAATTTACCCTACGGATATGGGGGCCTATATGGAGGTGGTAGTTTTGGTGGCTCAGTTGGATCCGGGGGTGCTTATGGAGGTGGATCCGGTGCTGGGTATGGTGGTGGATACGGGGGAGGATATGGAGGCAAATACGGTGGCTTCTATGGGTATGGGAAGAGCTATGGGAGGAAGTGCTATTCTTCCCGCTTTGGAAGCTGTGGTCCATGTTAAACCCAGAAGAAACGTCCACGGAACAAGAAACAATCAGGAAATGAAATAGAAGATAAAGATTCCCCAATCACCTAATGGACAATGAGCACATACACGTCCATGTGACATCACTGGGGGCTGGGTACAAATCAGGCCTATCTATATTGTCCCCTTGTTATATATTACCTTAACTTTATAGTCTAATGGTTTTGCAGTTTATACTTATGCTGATATTGTGCTTTGTCCTATTTGAGGCTGAAAGGTCTACAACAAGTAACTTAATCTGATGAAAAATGGGACATTATTTTCAAATCTACAGCTGCAAGAAAGACAGCAGAACATCTTGTGTGAAATGCATCACTTTGGAGACAGAGATTGCTTGTAGTTCCCATTTTAACCCTGAAAATACAGTCTCTGTGCTCTGCATTAATTCATTCTGTAAGTGTAAACTCTGATGCTCATTCCTATTAAAAATTATGCTGCTTTATATTATTGACTTTCTGGTTTTTCTTTCTCCTCCATTCTTTCTTTCCAAAGCACTCTGCATGAAATTCTCCCCTTTGCCGATGGTCAGTACCAGCCCTATGCACTAATCAATGACACTCAAGCTGAAAATTGAGAAGAGAATTAGTTATATTAATCAGTCAATAACACTTTGTAGGTCCTCTGCACAGGAGGGAATTACACCCTTGTTACACTTTTGTCTGATAGAATGCGAATAAAAAATGACTTTCAATAAGAATATATTTCTCTGCTCTAAATATTCATCAGAATCATAAAATTCCTTAAATATAAGGCTGGAGGAGACCTCAAGAGGTCAATTAGTCCATCCTTCCGTGCTGAGGCAGGACCAAGAACACCAAGACCATCCCTAACAGGTGTTTTTATAACCTGTTCTTAAAAATCTCCAGTGACGGGTATTCCATAACTTCCCTCGAAAGCTGAAAATCACAGCTTAACTATCATGATAGTTAGAAAGTTTATGCTTATATGTAACCTAAATCTCCTTAAGTCAATTACTCCTTGTCCTACCATTAGTGCACATGGAGAACAATTGATCACCGTCCTCTCTATAACAGCCCTGAACATACAGAAAGACTGGTGTCAGGTCCCTCCCTTTGTTTTTGGGTTCTCAAGATTAAACATGCCTAGTTTTTTTGTTACTTTTTTTATAGCTAGTGAAGAACAAGCTGGTGAAAAACACACAAAGCTAGTGATGAACACACAGCAGAGTTGATTCTCATCTTAAACTGGTGTAATTCTGGAGTTACTCTGATGACAAAGGAGCTCTGCTGGGTTTCTATGAGTGCAAAGGAGAATGGAATCCTGCCCTGTATCTTGTACCAGAGGCAGGGCAAAGCCAAGCCTTTATTCTCCCCAGTCTATCTAGTTAAACCCAGACTTTCTGAAGGATCAGGTGTTATTGGGAGCCTGAGTTTTAGTCTGTCAGAGAAACATTCATGGAGTTCCCTTTTCAGAAGGCGAGTGATGAGCAATATCAGAAAGGCCCTGTCAAGGTAACTCTAGTTGAGCTCCCAAGATGTGAGGCATCAGAAATCACTAGTCACTTCTGAAAATCTTGGCCTTGGTTCTAGTCATAGATTCCCTGAGTCACCTTAATCAGATAGATTCCCTCCTTTGCTCTCCTCATATGGAACACTGACTCAGTCTTTTCCCCTGTGGCTCTCCAGTGCTGACTCACATCAGGGTGTTGGCCAACGAGGTTGGATTCCTTTACCCTAGATGGCATGGGCTTTGTGCTCCTCCCTATCCATTATAGCCAGCTTGGCATTGGGTTATAGCTCGAGTCTCTCCTCTGGCTCTGAGGAGACCTCTGTTTGGCTGGGACATAGCTGCACACCTCTCTGGCCCCTTTGGTTCAGCTTGGAAAGGAGCAAAGGGCAATTCAGTCTTTCTTCCTTCTACAGAAAAAGTTGAAATTTGTGGAAACCCAAACACAATTTGGCATGACATGAAAAGTTGGCTTGGTGCACCCGTGTCCTGGTGGGCAAGATTTAGGGCAAGCAGCTGGCAAGATTTAGATGGAGTTTGGGATACACGTGCTGAATTTACATTGTTGTGATGTTTATATCATTATTTTGTTTTGTATGTCCTGATACATTTTCCCATAATTTTGCATCATATGTAGTTTTTCAAGGGGCGCACATGTATTCAGTAATTGAGGTGGGATGATGGGACAGACATACATCTCCCAGCTCTCTGGAATTGAGATGTGGGTGGGACTGAAACACTCACCACAGAAAATATCCCTGTTTCCTGGTCCTTCTCCCCTATAGCTCCTCATCCTTCTGTTTACATTTCAGACACTAACAAAATGGCTGCCTATTTCTTTCTTAGCAACTTATGGTCGAGATGAAATTTCTAAAAAGTGTGTGCATAACTGGTTGAAAGTCCAGACTCAAAGACTAATTATCAATGATGTGCTTTCTATGTGGGAGGACATAGCTAAAGGGTCCCTCAAAATGTTGTCCTGGATCCCATACTATTAATTTCATTAATGACTTTGGTAATGGTGTGGAAAATACACTTTTACCATTTGAGAATGACACCCAACTGAGAGGTGGTGTAAGAATTTTGAAGGGCAGGATTTTAATTCAAAATCACCTTGACAAATTGGAAAACTGGTCTGAAATCAACAAGATGAAATTCAGTAAAGACAAGTGCAAAGTCTTATACTTAGAAAAGAAACTGTCCTACTCTAATCGGCACCCGTGAGGCCTCAAGTGGAGTAATGTGTCCAGTTCTGGGTGACACACTTTAGTAGGAAAAATGTGGATCAGCTGGAGATAATCTACAGGAGATTTACAGAAATGAGGAAAGGCTAAAGAAAACTGGGCTTGTTTAGTCTTGAGAAACCAAAAACCGAGGGCTGCTCTTATAATCATCTACCTGCATGCTCAGGGCTGTTATACAGAGGATGGTGATCAATTGTACTCTATGCTCACTAAAGGTAGGACAAGGTATAATTTGCTTAATTAGCAGGAAGGCAGGTTTAGGTTAGATATCAGCATAAACCTTGTAACTGATTTTAGGCTTTCCAGGGAGGATCTGGATTCCGTGTCACTGGAGGTTTAAGAACAGGTTGGTCAAACATCCGTCAGCCCCATATTTCAAGGATTCTATGATTCTGCATACTATTAAGGGCAGAGCAATACATTCAAGTTGAAAGTCATGTATTTATTTTCATTCTATCGGAGACAGGCGTAACAAGGGAGTAATCCCCCCCCCCCCATATCTCCATGCAGAAGGCCTACATAAGTACCTTAACCAATTAATGTACCCGATGCTTTTCTTAGTTATGGGCATGATGGGATTGATTAGTGCATAGGGTTGGTACAGGCCATCTGCACAGAGGAGAATTTCACCCAGAGTGCATTGGAAAGAAAGAATGGAGGGGAAAGGAAAACCAGAAAGATGATAATATGATGCAGCATAAATTTTTAATGAGACCGAGCAGCAGAGTTTATACTCACAGAATGAATGAATGCAGAGTACAGAGAATGTATTTTCAGGTTTACAATAAGAGCTACAACCAGTCACCAGATCAAAAATGCAGTATTTCACACAAGATGTTCCGCTTTCTTTCTTGCAGGTGTAGAGTTTGAAAATCATGTCAAGTTTCCAACCAAATTAAGTCACTAATGGTAGACTGTTCAGCATCAAACAGGACAAAGCACAATATGAGCATAAGACTAAGATGCAAAACCACTAGACCATAAAGCAAAGATAACACATACAAAGAAGAAGCCACAGACAGACTTGATTTGCAGAGATGATGGACACCCACAGCCCCCACTGATTTCGAGTGGAGTGGTAGGGTCTCACTTTCTATTAGCTAAGAGGCAAAACTCTATCTTGTCTGTCATTTTCTGATTGTTTCTTGTTCCATGGATCTTTCTTCTGGGTTTAACAGGGGCCACAGCTTCCAAAGCAGGAAGAATAGCACTTCCTACCATAGCTCTTCCCATACCCGCATAAGCCCCCATAACCACCCCCTAAACCACCCCCATATGCACCATCATAACCTCCACCATAACCAACTGATCCACACAAAATACCACCCCCAGATGAGCCCCCAGCTCCATAGGGTAGAGCTGGTAAGATGCTTCCCACTAAGCTGTGTGGAAACAGCAGGTCAGATCATCAGCCCAGATAGCCCATAGTGATTCCAGTGAAATCACCCGTGGAGCTGGCAATGTGTTTTTTTTACATAAAGAGTCAGAGTCATGCAGTCTATTATCCAAGTTGTCTGAGGCTGAGATTTTTCATAATAGTCTAAAGCATTTCCAAACCACAATGATAATGATTAGGAACAGGGGTCCCATCCCATATGTAGATTTGAAAATCCCAACCAGGTATTTTTAAAGACAGTGGGCCAATACCCACAATTGACTTGCTCCCACAAGTCTCCTGTGTAAATAAAGATGCGCTCTGTGTCAGCAATACTAACATCATAGAGTATTTGCACAGGTCTCCGTCCAAACGTCAAACTATGAATAAAGCAGCAATTGGTGGGAGTTGGAGCCAAAGAGACTTACCAAGCTCACCAAGGAGAGGAAGTCAAGAGAAGTGGGTGGAGCAACCTGGAGTTGCAGGCACTTTTATACACCTTAGTCAATGGGAAGGATAGTAAACACCCTTTATGCACTCTGACCTTGTCATGAACCCAAAAAACTATTTTCTTGAATGGGCAACTCCTCTAATTATTGTAATAGCTTTGATCATGGTTAATGATTACTAGTCAATTCACTGTTTGCATGCTGCTACTGGCAGTTCCCTTTCATCTTGAATCTTTAGGGGCCTGATATCTTCATGGTGTCATCCCACTGACTTTCTTGGTCTCAACCCAGGAATCAATCCAGCTCTAGTTCTTTCATTCTGCTTTGAATAACTTCAGAGTATGAGGGTGACTCAGAGATGCATCACTTGTACAATCTGCTGTCATGGACAAGATTCCATGTTAGTTCTTTATATCCAGACTAGTATTTAACTAGCAGCAAGGTGGAATTTACCCTTGGAACTACTTGGAGGAACAGAGGCATTAATCTGCATGCTTGGAATACTTATCCATAACTATCCACTATGTGTTTACACCAACATGCTTTTGAAATCCACAGATGTCTTTCTAATCAGTTCAATGTCCTTCAAATCAGGGCTTCTGGCTTACAATACTCTCCTGGACTCACAGCCAATACATGACCTATTAACAACTTTAGAACCTGCCAAGCTTTCAAAGTAGAGCTGAAGCAGGATTGAATAGGTACATATGTCTTTGTGTTCTACCTGTGCCCAGAAATGACATTCAGCCTAATATGCTTAGATATTCCAGTCTGAAGTGAAGTCCTGTCAAATGATCAGTGATTTAGAGTTACAGACTCAGGTGATGATCACAATAAAGCACACAAGGTCTACTTAATGTACTCATTCCCCTGAGTTGCAGCAAAAAGTGGCAGTTTTGTATTAAAGTTTGGGATTAAAGTCTTGGAACTGCATCTCCATCCAGGACCTAAGAAGACAATGATGTTCTTCTGGGACAATGCTGCTGAGAAAGCCCTGGAAGAATCACATGACAGATGGAAACGAAGGCAACTGTCACAAACACACCGAATGAGTTTGTTCTTCCACAGATATCAAGAGCACAACAACAAAGTCACCTTTGGGACTCAGGACTCCCATGTAATTACTTCAGTAAAGGAGTCTAATGTCTTTTAATGTAGCTAAACACACAGCACCTCAAATGACATTCATTTTTTAAAGTGAATTGGAATGACCATGACAAAAGTTACAGAAAAAGGCAATCTTGAACCTCTGCCACCATTTTGGATTTATTCTTGATGCAGCTCTCGTGCCCTGTTTTGGTACCATTTTTACACCCACGTTGCAGTACTGTAAAGGGAAACTCTAGCTTCAGGGTAGTGGAGAATAAGGCACTTTGGTTTCATTTCAAAATGCATTCTCTAAGTATTTGGAGCCTGAGGTCCATGTGAAAAACCAATAGAATCAGCTGTTTGCCCTGTATTTCCATCAGAGGTTTCACCTGACAGCAATGTACAATATAGTCTTATAGCAGGGTAATATGGGAGGGAGAGTTCAATAAAATAGTCTCCGCTCCTAGTGAAGCTGCCTCGATTTTCAGCCACTTTGCCTATGGATTTCTCTCTCAGAAACAGAGTCAACCCTCAAGTTCGTGAAAAAGGAGTAAATTCTCATCTTCAACTGGTGTAGTTTTGGCATTACTCTGTAGAGGACAAAGGAGCTATGGATCTCTGCAAGAAGAAAGGAGAACAGAAGCCTTACCTGTGTCTTGTACCAGAAGAAGGGCAAATCTAAGCCTTTAATCTATCCAGTCTATGCATTGAAACTATGAATTTATAAAACTGCCTGTGTTATTGAGTGCCTGAGTTTTGGGCTCCCAACTTGGGAAGCATCCATGGAGTTCCCTTTTCAGAATGTGGGTGCTGAGCAATATCAGAAAGGCCCCATCAAGGTATCTCTAGTTGAGCACCCGAGATGTGAAGCACCACAAATCACTAGTCCCCTGTGAAAATCTTGACCTTGATTCTAGCTATAGATTTCCTGAGTGATCTTGGTCAAATCAATAACTTCAGTCTCTCCGTATGTAACACTCAGCTCAGTCTTGTCTCCCTTGACAGTCCAATGCTGTCCTGCCACGGGGTGTTGGCCAGCGAGGTTAGATTTGTTTTTTCCTGGATGGATGCCCGGAGCTTCTTGCTCCTCTCAATCAATTATAGCCAACTTGGCATTGGGTATGAGTATTGCCTTTGGCTCTAGGGAGCCTTCTGATTGGCTGGGAGATAGCTGCACATGTCTCTACCTCTTTGCTTCAGCCTGAGAAGGAGCAAGCAGTTATTTAGTCTTTCTTTTTAATGTAGAAATGTTGGAATGTGTGGAAACTCAAACACAATTTGTCTGGACCTGAACATTTGGCTCGAAGCAGCTGTGTGCTGGTGGGCAACATTTAGGGCAAGCGATTGTTTTTATACGCAGCAGATTGAATGGGCACTATCTGCTGAATCTTCATGGTTCTGATGTTGATATCACTGTCTGGTTTTCTTTGTGTTGCATATGTGCCAGTATATTGCGTCATAATTTTGTTACATACAGTAGAACCTCAGGGTTACGAACATCGGAGTTACCAGCTGACCAGTCAACCACACCCCTCCTTTGGAACCAGAAGTACACAATCAGGCAGAAGCAGTGGCAACAACAACAACAAAAACCAAATTCAGCACCGTGTTAAACATAAACTACTAAAACAATTAAGAGAAAGTTTAACAAAAAGATTTGATGAGGTAAGGAAACTGTTTCTGTGCTTGTTTCATTTAAATTAAGATGGTTAAAAGCAGCATTTTTCTTCTGTATAGTAAAGTTTCAAAGCTGTATTAAGTCAATATTCAGTGGTAAACTTTTGAAAGAACAACCATCATGTTTTGTTCAGAGTTACAAACAACCTCCATGCCCAGGGTGTTTACAGCTCTGAGGTTCTACTCTCTGTAGATTTTGAAGGGGCGCACATTTATTCAGTATTTGAGGTGGGGGGATGGGAGGGATATATATCTCCCAGTTCTCTGGAATTGAGATATAGATGTCATGGAAAGACTCTTCATTGAGAATATCCCTGCTTCCTGCTCTCCTTCCCTTTTAGCTCTTAATCCTTCCGTTTACAATTTCAGACACTAACAAAACTGCTGCCTAGCTCTTTCATAGCAATTTATCCTTACGCTTCTTTATGAGTTTAGTAATTCTCACAACACCCATCTGAAACAGGTCATTATTCTCTTATTACCTAAGAAAGTGATCACTGATGCTCTGAGCCTAATTCAGTTGCCCAAGGCCACTCCGGTGGAAAGACTGGGACTGGAACTCAGGAACACATAATTACTAATAGTCTTGTTAGTTATAATTTGAACTCTAATATCTCCAGGATAGCAGCCATGCTTTCAGTGCCCTATTGTGCTGCTCAGTATGTAAACCCAGAATGTAAAACAGTCTCCATCTTAAAGAGTTAACAAACTAGCTAGACAAGACAGTGGCAAGGTGGGAGGTAGGATCACCTTTGGGGAGGTGATGAAGAGGGAGTTGAAGGGCAAGGCTTTCAATACAGTTAAGCACACTGAGCTCTTCTGAACATCTGGACCCAATTGACTTGCCCAATGTCTCACCAGTGATGAGCAGCAGAGCTAGTAAAATGAAACTCAGATTTTTTTTCTCTCAGTCCCTGCATGGCCTTATCCACAAGGTCATTCATCCTCTCTAAGGTCCGCCTCTGTTATTCAGTTCTCTAGGCTTCAGTGTGGTGTTATTCTCTTTTGAGCTCAATGTCCCTTGAAATTTTTCTGGTTAAACCCACAGAAGAATGAAATCCAGTGACAATAGCTTGATTAAATCTCTCGCTGTAAAAAGTGAGCATGTGGCCGATTTAGAATATTTCTGCCACAGGCATATGGTACTTTGAAATGACTGTGGGAAATTATAACACAGAGCAGGGTGGAGACAGTGTTAATCATGCCAGTGCTTTTGCTAAAATGGAATCTCAGAATGCAAACCAGCTCCTTGTAGCCTCAGAATGCAGCACTTAAGGTTTCTAATTTGGACGTGTCAGCAGGAGATCCTAATGAATAAACAGAAAAGACTCTTTGGTGAAAAGAGATTCCTCAGATGATGTAAAGTGTCCTAGCTGACTTTCCTTCAATGGGCCTACACTAGCTTACAGCAGCTGAGAGTGTGGATCTCAAATTCCAATTTAAACTCATATGAAATCAGAAATTTCCAGACTCAATTCGCCCACTTGTTCATGTCTGTTAGAATTCTGTCTCTCCGAGGATAAAGAAACAAAGACCTCAGAACAACTGTGAAAAACCACACAGCTGTCCCAGATAGAAGAAAATACAATATCTTCTTCTTCAAAATTTCTCTGTTGCACCCCTACGGTGGCAAATTGGTCTCTCTCTCTCTCTCTCTGCCTCTCTCTAATTATACTTGAACGAGATCCAATCACCACAGTTAAATGGAAATAGTATGGTGAGAACTTTAGCAGGTGTAAATATGTTGACTCACATGTGTAGGCTGAAGATGTGGCTACATATGCATATTTTAAAAAGGTGCCCCAGAAATGTTGTCTAATATCAAAGTAGCTTTAGCATGAGATTTTTTATTCCTGTCTAAGGAATATGATAGCCCAGTTCTCATTTAAAATTAATCAGAATTAGTGCTCTCTGTACACTAAGTGGCTTTGAAATTAACTGCTTTATATGTTTCAAGCCAAAATCCACTAACACCTGCAACTTACTAAGTACAAGGACACTTTTATGGAAAAAAACCTCCTTAACAATACAAAGAACCAAAAGTTTTATGCAAAATTCAGTCAAAAGTTAAACTACCAGTGAAGGAAAATTATGATAGTTGTAAAGCAATTGGTTTGAATCAGATTTATCTGGTTCACCAAAGGGAATAAGTCAAGAGAACCAATTAGAAGAGTCCTGAGTTGAGAACATATTTGTATGTTGTTTTATTCGTTTGGTGTGTGTATGCTGCAGTCCGGTTTATGAACACATTATGACAACCAGTAAAAAGGGGATTACTTTAACTTACTTCTCATAGTGGATAGGAATCCGAGGTTGAAATATGATCTTGAAATATTGTAGAAATATTGTCTGCACCTCAAACAGTCATTTACAGACTCAGTGGTTTGAGCATTGGCCTGCTAAACACAGGGTTGTGAGTTCAATCCTTGAGGGGGCCATGTAGGGATCAGGGGCAAAAATTGGGGATTGGTCATGCTTTGAGCAGGGGGTTGGACTAGATGACCTCCTGAGGTCCCTTCCAACCCTGATATTCTATGAAAGCAAATTCAAAGTAGGTGTAATATGAATGTGCTAGCAGAATTGCACACCCAGTTTTCACTGATGTAAACAACCAGTCCCTAGCTGAATTCTAGTACCTGTACAGCACTTGTGAGTCCCATCAGAAAGAGAAAAAGAAAGCAGAATTTTCTTTTATTTAGATCAGTTTGGGTCACAAGCCTTCAGGGACTTACAGAAGTGCTTAACTTGAATCATGTGAGCAGCTTCATTGAGTTCAAACCATCAACTCACATACTTGAAATGAAGAATATGGATATGTTTCACAGGAAGGGAGATGTAGAGAACTTTGCGGGGCATAAAACAAGCCAAGTTTTTAGAGTGTATTCATGAGGTATTGGAGGAAATTCATTATTCAACTAAAAACCTTTTCTGATTTTTTATAAGAAGAATAGCGCTCATACTTCCTTACAGGTTATAATATGTTAGGGAAAAGACATTACATTATTAATGGAGAGTAATTATTTTAGAAACCCAAATGTATCTTCTTATTAGTAAGGCTTTTGACTCAGTCCAACATCAGATTCTCCTAAACAAATTAGGGAAACATTTCCCTCAACCACATGTTAGAGATAAAAGGTGGGCACAAAACTGGTTGAAAGTCCAGACTCAAAGACTAGTTATCAATGGTTTCCTTTCTATGTGGGAGAGATATTTAGTGGGGACCCAAAGGAAGCTGTCCTGAGTCCAGTACTACACAATATATTCTTTAATGACGTTAGTAATGGTGTGGAGAGTATATTTATACAATTTCTGAATGACATCAAGCTGAACGGAGTTACAAGTATTTTGGAGGACAGGATTTGAATTCAAAAGGACCTTGACAAATCGGAGAATTCACAGAATCATAGAATAACAGACTTGGAAGGGACCTCTGGAGGCCATCTAGCCCAACCCCCTGCCCAGAGCAGGACCAATCCCAACTAAATCATCCAAGCCAGGGCTTTGTCAAGCCTGACCTTAAAAACTTCTAAGGAAGGGGATTCCACCACCTCCCTAGGCAACGCATTCCAGTGTTTCACCACCCTCCTAGTGAAAAAAATTTTCCTAATATCCAACCTAAATCTCCCCCACTGCAACTTGAGACCATTACTCCTTGTCCTGTCATCTGCTATCACTGAGAATAGTCTAGATCCATCCTCTTTGGATCTACCTTTCAGGTAGTTAAAAGCAGCTATCAAATCCCCCCTCATTCTTCTCTTCCGTAGACTAAACAATCCCAGTTCCCTCAGCCTCTCCTCATAACTCATGTGTTCCAGACCCCTAATCATTTTTGTTGCCCTTCGCTGGACTCTCTCCAATTTCTCCACATCCTTCTTCTAGTGTGGGGCCCAAAACTGGACACAGTACTCCAGATGAGGCCTCACCAGTGTCGAATAGAGGGGAAGGATCATGTCCCTCGATCTGCTGGCAATGTCCCTACTTATACACCCCAAAATGCCATTGGCCTTCTTGGCAACAAGGGCACACTGTTGACTCATATCCAGCTTCTCGTCCACTGTCACCCCTAGGTCCTTCTCTGCAGAACTGCTGCCGAGCCATTCGGTCCCTAGTCTGTAGTGGTGCACTGGATTCTTCCGTCCTAAGTGCAGGACTCTGCACTTGTCCTTGTTGAACCTCATCAGATTTCTTTTGGCCCAATCCTCCAATTTGTCTAGGTCCCTCTCTATCCTATCCCTACACTCCAGCGTATCTACCACTCTTCCCAGTTTAGTGTCATCTGCAAACTTGCTGAGGGTGCAATCCACACCATCCTCCAGATCATTAATGAAGATATTGAACAAAACCGGCCCCAGGACCGACCCCTGGGGCACTCCGCTAGATACCGGCTGCCAACTAGACATGGAGCCATTGATCACTACCCATTGAGCCTGACAATCTAGCCAACTTTCTACCCACCTTGTAGTGCATCCATCCAGCCCATACTTCTTTAACTTGCTGACAAGAATACTGTGGGAGACCGTGTCAAAAGCTTTGCTAAAGTCGAGGAATAACGCGTCCACTGCTTTCCCTTCATCCACAGAACCAGTTATCTCATCATAGAAGGCGATTAGATTAGTCAGGCGTGACTTTCCCTTGGTGAATCCATGCTGACCGTTCCTGATCACTTTCCTCTCATCTAAGTGCTTCAGAATTGAGTCCTTGAGAACATGCTCCATGATTTTTCCAGGGACTGAGGTGAGGCTGACCGGCCTGTAGTTCCCAGGATCCTCCTTCTTCCCTTTTTTAAAGATGGGCACTACATTAGCCTTTTTCCAATCTTCCGGGACTTCCCCCAATCGCCATGAGTTTTCAAAGATAATGGCCAATGGCTCTGCAATCACATCTGGCAATTCCTTTAGCACTCTTGGATGCAACGCATCCGGCCCCATGGACTTGTGCACGTCCAGTTTTTCTAAATAGTCCCGAACCACTTCTTCCTTCACAGAGGGCTGGCCACCTCCTCCCCATGCTGTGCTGCCCAGTGCAGTAGTCTGGGAGCTGACCTTGTTCATGAAGACAGAGGCAAAAAAAGCATTGAGTACATTAGCTTTTTCCACATCCTCTGTCACTAGGTTGCCTCCCTCATTCAGTAAGGGGCCCACACTTTCCTTGGCTTTCTTCTTATTGCCAACATACCTGAAGAAACCCTCCTTGTTACTCTTTAACATCCCTCGCTAGCTGCAACTCCAGGTGTGATTTAAACTCCAGGTGTGGTCTAAAATAAACAAGATGAAATTAAAAAAAAAAAGTGCAAATTCTTATAATTAGGATAGAAAATGTCCTGCTCTATTCGTCACCAGTTAGGCCTCAGATGGAGTATTGTGTCTAGTTCTAGACGACACACTTAGGTAGGAAAGATGTGGACCAATTGCAGAAAGACCAGAGGAGAGCTACAAAAATGATGAAAGGTTTAGAAAACAGGACCTATGAGAAAAAGTTAAAGAAACATTGGCAAATTTAGACCCGAGAAACCAAAAACTGAGGGGGGAATGTAATAACTGTCTTCATGTGTGTTCTAAAATGTTATAGAGAGGATGCGGATCAATTTTTCTCCATATCCACTAAAGATAGGACAAGAAAAAGTCTGGAGAAGAGAAGACTGAGAGGGGACATGATAAGAGTTTTCAAGTACATAAAAGGTTATTACAAGGAGGAGGGAGAAAAATAGTTCTTCTGAACCTCTGAGGACAGGACAAGAAGCAATGGGCTTAAATTGCAGCAAGGAAGGTTTAGGTTGAACATTAGGAAAAACTTCCTACCTGTCAGGGTGGTTAAGCACTGGAATAAATTGCCTAGGGAGGCTGTGGAATCTCCATCAGAAGAGATTTTTAAGAGCAGATTGGACAAACACCTGTCAGGAATGGTCTAGATAAAACTTAGTCCTGCAATGAGTGCAGGACACTGGACTAGATGACCTCTCGAGGTCCCTTCCAGTCATATGGCTCTATGATAATCTGCAACAAGGGAGATTTAGGTTATATATAATCATAAACTTTCTACCTATCATGATACTTAAGCTCTGATTTTAGGCTTTCAAGGGAGGCTGCAGAATCTGATCAGTGGAGGTTTTGAAGAACAGGTTAAACAAACACCCCTTAGGGACGGTGTAGGTGTAGTTGGTCCCACCTCAGAGCAGAGGGATGGACTATATGACCTCTCGAGGTCTCCTTCTGCCTTATATTTCAAACAATTCTATGATTCTATAGAATATTTAGAACAGGGAAATATATTCTTTTTGAAAGTCATTCATTTATTCCCATTCTATTAGAGACAAGTGTAACAAGCGGGTAATTCCCTCTTGTGCAGAGAACCTACACAATTCCTTTGACCAATTAATGTACTGATTCTCTTCTCTCTTATGAGCATGACTGGGATTGACGCAGCACATAGAGCTTGTACTGACTTCCTGCAGAGGGGAGAATTTCATCCAGAGTGTTTTGGAAAGAAAGAATGGAGGGGAAAGGAAAACCAGAAGGCCGATAATATGATGCAGCATAATTTTTAATGGGAATGAGCATCGGAGTTTACACTTACAGAATGAATGCATGCAGAGGACAGAAATTGTATTTTCAGGGTTACAAAGAGAGCTACAACCAATCACCAGCTCCAAAGTGATACGTGTCACACAATCTGTTCTGCAGTCTTGCAGCCAGCCACGCAGTTTGAAAATCATCTCACATTTTCCACCAGATTAAGTCACTTGGGGTGGACCGTTCAGCATCAAAAAGGACAAAGCATAATATGAGCATAAGACAAAAGTGCAAAACCACTAGACTATAAAGAAAAGGTAACATGTAACGAGAAGAAGCCATACAGAGGCCTGGTTTATATAGGCGATGAACACCCACAGCCCCCACTGATTTCGAGTGGAGTTGCAGGCTCCCATTTTTGAGAAGTTGAGTGGTGAATCTCTCTCTTCTCTTTCATTTCCTGGTTGTTTCTTCTTCCGTGGATCTTTCTTCTGGGTTTAACATGGGCCACAGCTTCCACGGCGAGGGAAATAGCACCTGCTACCATATCTCCTCCCATACCCACATAAGTCCCCATAGCCACCCCCGTACCCATACGAGCCCCCATAACCGCATAAGCCCCCATAACCATATGAGCCTCCATAACCGCATAAGCCCTTATAACCATATAAGCCACCATAACCACCCCCATATAAGCCCCCATAACCACCCCCTAAACCACCTCCATATCTACCCCCGTATGTACCACCGTAAACTCCACCATAACCAATTGAGCCACCCAAAATACCACCCCCAGATACACCCCCAGCTCCATAGGGTAGAGCTGGTAAGGTGCTTTGCACTACGCTGTGTTGAGGGGAAGTAGAGAGAATTGGTCCTGGGAATACCACGGAAACCGGTGGTGGATAGACCACTGCTGTCGAATCTCCACACGAAGTGATACAAGGCTCACCGCGGGCAACAACACATGGATCTGGGCATATGCCAGGATAATATGAGCTGGGTCGGTAACACAGGTCTTGGCAGGAAGACATCTTTTGTGGTGGTCGTAAACCTGAAACACACAGAAGGGAGCGGAGGAAACATAACACGCTGTGGGTAGAGCTGCTGGTCAATAGTTATATTTCAAACCTGACCTCCACGGTTTAATGGAAACAGGAAGGTCAGATCATCAGCCCAGGCAACCCATTGTGATTCCAGTGAAATCACCCGAGGAGCTGGCAATGTGTATTTACACATAAAGGCTCAGAGTATGCAGTCTATTATCCAAGTCGTCTAAGGCTGAGAATTTTCATAGCTGTCTGAAGAATTTACATGTCCAATCCCAAATTATAATTATTGGGAACAGAGGTCCAAATCCCATATGTAGCTTTGAAAATCCCAACGAGATATTTTGAAAGTCAGCATGTCCAAACATCTACGATTGACTAGCTACAGAAAGTCTCCTGTGCAAAGAAAGACGCTTCCTGTCCCAACCTTTGTAAAATCACACCACAGGACTTAGGTCAAAATTCAAACTATCAATAAAGCAACAATTGGCAGCACTCGGAGCCGGAGAGACTTACCAAGTTCACCAACGGGAAGAAGTCAAGAGAAGTGGATAGAACAACCTGGAGTTGCAGGCACTTTTATACACCTTCTTAGCCAATGGGAAGGATAGTAGACACCCTTTATGCACTCAGACCTTGTTATTAACCCAATAAACTATTTTCTTGAATGTGCAACTCCTCTAATTATTGTAATGGCTTTGATCATGGTTAATGATTACTATTCAATTCACAGACCCACATAGGATGACATGCATGCTGCTACTGGTAATTCCCGGTCATCTTGTATATTTATGGTCCTGATCTCATCATGGTATCATTCCATTGGCTTTCTTGGTGTCAAGAGGGGACTAAATCTGCCTCCATTCCTTTAATTCTGCTTTGAATAATCTCAGACTATGTGGGTGACTCAGGGGTGTATCGCTGATACAATCTGCTGTCATGTACAAGATTCCACATTAGTTCTTTTTATCCAGACTAGTATCTAATTAGCGGCAAGGTGGAGTTTACCCTTGAAACTCCTTGGAGGATCAGAGGTATTACTTAGCATGCTTGGAATACCTACCCATACCAATTCACTATGTGTTTGCGCCAACATGCTTTTGAAATCTGTGGATGTCTTTCCAATCAATGCAATGGCCTTCAAACTAGGCCTTCTGGATTACAATACTCTCCTGGATTCATGGTCAATTTAAGACCTGTGAACAACTTCAATACCCGATAAGCCTTCGAAGTGGAGCAGAAGCAGGATCAAAATGGTGAATACATTTTTATTTTCTACCTCTGCCCAGAGATGACATTCAGCCTAATGGGTTTAGGCATTCCCCTCAGAAGAGAAGTGCAGTTAAGTGATCAGTGGTTTAGAGTCAAGGATTCAAGTGAGAACCAAAATAGAACCCACAAAGTCTATAATCAAAATAGAACCCACAAAGTCTACTTACTGCAGTGGGAGAAAGGGACTATTTAGTCTGTATTCCTGTTGCAGAAAAGTTGGAATGTGTGGAAATCCAAACACAATTTGCCACGACCTGAACTTTTGGCTGGACGCGCCCATGTGCTGATGAGCAAAATTTAGGGCAAGCAGTTGGTTTAATTCTCAGGAGACTGTACTGGCATATATCTGCTGAATGTACACGGTTGTGATGTTGACATCACTATTATGTTTTCCTTGCATTGCACATGTTCCAGTACATTTTGTTATAATTTTGGAGTACATGTAGGGGTGTAGGTTTATTCGGGACTTGAGTTGGGATGAGGGGATGGATATATATTTCCCAGCTCTGTGGAATTGAGAGAATATCCCTGTTTCCTGCTCCTTACCCCCCAATAGCTCCTAATCCTTGCGCGTACAGCTTCAGACATTAATAAAAAGGTGCCAGTCTCTTTCATAGCAATTTATGGTTTCCCTGTTTTATGAGGCCAGCAATTCTCACAACACCCATATGAAACAGGTAGTTATTATCTTCTTACCTAAGAAAGTGATCACTGATGCCCAGAGCCTAACTGACTTGCCCAAGGCCACTCCAGTGGAAAGATTGGGAAACTCGGGCACATCTAATTCCTAATAGTTAACATTTGAACTCTTATATCTCCAGGATGCGTTCAGGGCTCCATAGTGCTGTTTGCAAAATAAGCCGGAGCAGGGTGCAGACAACGTTACTCATGCCAGTGATTTAGTTAAGACTGAATCTCAGAATGCAAACCAGCTCTGTGCAGCATCAGAATACAGTTCCTTGGTTTCTAATTCATACGTGTCAGCAATTGATGCTGATAAACAAACAGAAAATGTTATTTTGTGAAAAGAGATCACTCAGCTTATGTAAGCTGTCATAGTTGACTTTCCTTCAATGGGGCAATGCCAACCTATAGCAGCTGAGAGTGGTGGCTCTCAAATTGCACTTTATACTCATTTGAATTCACAAATTTCCAGACTCAGTGCAACCATTTGTCCACATCCTTTAGTGTTCTGTCTCTTCTAGAATAAAGAAACAGAAACCTCAGAAAAATTATGAAGGACAAAGGTGTCCAATATAGAAGAAAATGCCATTTCTTCTTCTTCTTCTTCTTCTTCTTCAAAATTTCTTCATTACACCCCAATGTTAGAGAATCTCTTTGTCAGTCTCTCTCTAATTATACCTGAATATATATGAGAGGCAATCACCATAGTTAAATGGAAATAGTAGGGTGAGATCCTAAGCTGGTGTAAATATGTTGACTCACATGAGCTAACCAAGTATATTTCTACGTACACGTATTAAAAAGGTACCAGAATAATATTGTCTAATATCAAAGTAGCTTTAGCCTGAGACTTTTCTTCTTGTCTAAGGATATGAATTAAGCAGAATTAGTGCTCTCGATATGCTGTGTGGCTTTGAAAATAGCTGTTTTATAATTTGAAATACAAAATCCACCAATGCCTACAACTTACTAAGTAAAAAGAAACTTTTCTGGGGAAAAAAAACCCTTAACAATACCAAGAATCACAGAGTTTCTCTGCAAGAATCAGTCAGACGTTAAACTATCAGAAGTGCAACATTGACATAGTTATAAAGCAATTGCATTGAATCAGAATTACGCAGTTCACCTATGAGAATAAGTCAAGAGAAGTGATTAGCAGAACGCTGAGTTGGGAGCACATTCGTATGCAGTTTTAGCCCACCAGAAGGCTAAGAGACACCCTGGGTGCAGGAAGAACGTGTCAATTACAAAACAAAATATTTTGCACAAGTAATTCTTCCCATTACTGGAAAATGTTATGATCACGGTTTAGGATTATAATTCTAACTCATGTCATGCACAAGAGTCCAAATTAGTTCTTTAAATCCAGTATGGTATCTAATTTGGAATTTACTCTGGGATCTCATTAGATAGGAGGGGATATTTTATTTTGCATGCTTTTATGCCCGCCCACCCACCACTATTTACAATGGGCCCTGATCCTAAGCCCACTGAAATCCAAGGCCATCTTTGCAATGAGTTGAGTTTCCTCCAAATAAGGACCTGAAGGTTGCAATCCTCTCCTCCATATAGGGACAGCAAAAAGACTATGCCCCATTTAGACGCCTCTTAAACATTCAAAGGAGTGCTAAAGGGGATTGAAGTGGAGCAGAGGTCTCTAGGCTGGCCTGCTACTCTAGGGTTAATTTCGTTCTACCATGCTTAGGAACTTGGCTGTGAAGGGACCTACAGTCATGGGAGTTTTGAATCAACCCCAATGACATTTCTGCACTGGACACGAGCTGGAAATCTGGCTCTCTATTTCAAGGAATATGTTGCTAGGCACTCCAGCTCTAGATGTTCTCTGTATTCTTTTTCTCTTTGAAGGAAAAGCATCCTCAATTTTTAGGCATGTCTGTACACTTTTTAGCAGGCTGTTCTGACTCTACTTGAAAGCTCCCGAGTCCTTCAGCATAAAACATTAAGACCCAGAAGCCAAGAATTTCAAAAGTGACTGATGATTTCTGATGCCTGCTTGAGGCAGGGAACAGAGTAGGAATTAAGCATTTTGGAAAACAGGGAATAACAAGGTAGGTGATGTTGGGCACCAATATCACCAGTCACTTTTGAAAATCTTGGCCTTGTATTTAGCCACAAGTGATAACCTCCCTCTCTTTCATCTCCCCATATAGGAAAAGGGTGGTGGTCATAAATTACTCATTCTGGGGGGATTCCAATCTACTTATCCATGTGAGAATGTTGCACAGTGACTACTAACAAAGCAGCTAAACCTTTCCTAAGTGAACTTCTCTAACAGAGGTGCTACTGGGTATTATTGCACAAAAGATATAGGACCAGAGGAACTACTGAGCAATTTCTATGTGCCTGGATATCCAAAGAGATTTCTCTAGTAAGCTTCATAGAGTCTTTTGTTCTTCCTAGTAATAGGAAACTATTTGAGGGATTTACTTAGCAGTTAAAAAAACATTCTGAGAATGGTGGTATTGATTTCTAATGGTGGTATTGATCCGGTGCTAAGGTTGGTCAGATTCTTGATTAGTCTTATTTCTCCTGGAAGCTCATTCCTCAACCATGCCGCCTCCGTCCCCCCGATGACTAAGTGGACTTTATTTCCATCTCTCCTGGTATTCTTCCCAGGTTTTGTCAGGAACATTGTCCCTGAAGAACACCACTGACTTGCTAGGTTATGAATGGAAATGCAGTTCCAAGATTTTAATCCTAAACCTTTAAACAACACTGCACTCCTTCCTTTCATCTACTGCCACTTTTTCATGCAACTCAGGGAAATAACTTCAGTAAGCAAACCTTGTGTATTCAATTTTGTTCATCGCTTGAGTCCTTGACTCTAAGGCACGGATCATGTCTTCAGACTGGAATGTTTAAGTGCTTTAGACTGAGTGTTATCTCCGGGCACGGCTAGAACACAAAAGAATATGCACCATTTTGAGACTGCTTCAACTCCACTTTGAAGGCTTATCGGGTATTGAAGTTGTTCACAGGTCTTAAATTGGCCATGAATCCAGGAGAGTATTGTAATCCAGAAGGCCTAGTTTGAAGGCCATTGCATTGATTGGAAAGACATTCATGGCTTTCAAAAGCATCTTGGCACAACACATAGTGAATACTTATGGGTAGGTACTGCAAGCACGCTAAGTAATACCTCCGATCCTCCAAGGAGTTTCAAGGGTAAACTCCACCTTGCTGCTAATTAGATACTAGTCTGGAAACAAAGAACTAACATGGAATCCTGTGCATGACAGCAGATTGTTCTAGTGATACACCTCTGCGTCACCCTCATATTCTGAAGTTCTTCAAAGCAGAATTGAAGAAATGGAGCAAGATTTAGTCCCATTTTGACACCAAGAAAGTCAGTGGGATGATACCATGAAGATATCAGGCACATAAAGATTCAAGATGAAAGGGACCTGCCGGTAGCAGCATGCATGTCATCCTGTGTGGGTCTGTGAATTGAATAGTAATCATTAACCATGATCAAAGCCATTACAATAATTAGAGGAGTTGCACATTCAAGAAAATAGTTTATTGGGTTAACAACAAGGTCCGAGTGCATAAAGGGTGTCTACTATCCTTCCCATTGGCTAAGAAGGTGTATAAAAGTGCCTGCAACTCCAGGTTCTTCCATCCACTTCTCTCGACTCCTTCCCCTTGGTGAGCTTGGTAAGTCTACTTGGCTCCAATTGATACAATTGCTGCTTTAGTGAATGTTTTCACTTTGAACTAATTCCTGCTCTAATAGGGTGTGACTTTAGAAATGTTGGGACAGGGGCATCTTTCTTTGGGTAGGAGTCTTTCTGTAGCTAGTCAATTGCAGGTATTGGTGGATGCTGTCTTTTCAAACTATCTGGTTGGGATTTTCAAATCTGCATATGGGATTTGGACCCCATTCCCAAAAATTATAATTGGAGATTGGACATGGAAATTCCTTACACAATTATGAGAAATCTCAGCCTCTGTCTACTTTGATACTAGACAGCACTACTCTGACCCTTGATATATAAATACACATTGCCAGATCTTCAGCTGACATCACTGGAGTCACAAAGGTTTACTTGGGTGATGATCTGACTCTACCATTTCCATAAAACATTGGAGATCAGATTTCAAATATTATTTTTGAAAAGCAGTTCTATGGTCCTTTTCTGATATAGTTGTAGATATAGAAAAAACTCAGAGTATACACACAGACATATATATATATATATATATATATATATATATGTAGTCTCCTTCAGGGCAAAGTTAGCCTGTGCTTTAGGTGTGTTGGGCAGAAAGTCACTTTAAGGGCACTGTACTCCATAGTGGACAACTTCAGAACTCTTATACCTTAAATTGAGGCGTGTGATGCTGCATATTACTAGAGATAATATATTGGGTGAGATGGACCACTGACCTGATGCAATACGGCAATATTTGACTTTTTACTGGTACAACTCATGATTTTCGATCCAGATCTTTAGCTGCTGTAAGTCAAAGTAGCACATTTGAGTGAAAGGCAAGTATGATGATTTAGACGATCTGAGGGGTCTAGACCCTGTGTTAAACTGGTTTAACAAGAACACTTGAACAATTGACTGCACCTCCATAATTGTCTAAAATGGTTTGAAAATTGCAGCCATCCATGATGGAAATATTCTCTATTGTGGGTTAGGAATTAGTCTGAGTCTTTTTTACTCATCCTTCAGGGGTTGGTGGGAATGGAAGGTCATGTGGCCATGGCACAAATAGGGCCTCAGAAAACCTGCTTCAGGACATGCTCTCTGGCACAGGTTTCCTTGTGATCTTGGGCAAGTCCAATGGGACCAGAATCTCAAAAGAGCTCAGCACTCACTAATCCTAGCTGGACTGGAAACCTATCCTTGAACCTCCTGAAACCAAACCCACAGAGAGACTAAGGCATCTAACCGCCCCTTTCGTCCCAGGCAGAACCTGAGAATGGGCATTCACTTTTCTATTTTACTTGCGGGTCCCAATCCAGTAGATATTCTCAGTGTGCACCTACCAGTTCGGACCTCACGGAAAAGACAGCTGAGGCAACTATGTCAGCAATACTGGGGGCTGGCTGGTTGGTGTGGATGTTTATAAGAATACCTGGATACGTAGCCTGGAGAAAGGGACCTACATAGCCCCCATTATCATAGAACACCAGCGATGATTCTCCTATTCCATTGTCAACAACGTGTTATGTTTTCTCTGCTCCCTTCTGTGTGTTTCAGGTTTACAACCACCACAAAAGATGTCTTCCTGCCAAGACCTGTGTTACCGACCCAGCTCATGTTATCCTGGCACATGCCCAGATCCATGTGTTGTTGCCCGCGATGAGCCTTGTGTCACTTCGTGTGGAGATTCGACAGCAGTGGTCTATCCACCACCGGTTTCCGTGGTATTCCCAGGACCAATTCTCTCTACTTCCCCTCAACACAGCGTAGTGCAAAGCACCTTACCAGCTCTACCCTATGGAGCTGGGGGTGTATCTGGGGGTGGTATTTTGGGTGGCTCAATTGGTTATGGTGGAGTTTACGGTGGTGCATACGGGGGTAGATATGGAGGTGGTTTAGGGGGTGGTTATGGGGGCTTATATGGAGGTGGTTATGGGGGCTTATATGGGGGTGGTTATGGGGGCTTATATGGAGGTGGTTATGGGGGCTTATATGGGGGTGGTTATAGGGGCTTATGCGGTTATGGGGGCTCGTATGGGTACGGGGGTGGATACGGGGGTGGCTATGGGGACTTATGTGGGTACGGGAGGAGATATGGAAGCAGGTGCTATTCCCCTCGCCGTGGAAGCTGTGGCCCATGTTAAACCCACAAGAAAGATCCACGGAAGAAGAAACAACCAGGAAATGAAAGAGAAGAGAGAGATTCACCACTCAGCTACAACACTACTCAAATCAGTGCGGGTTTTGGTTGTTCCTTGCCTGTATAAATCAGGCCTATCTATGCTTTCCTCTTGTTACCTGTTACCTTAGCTTTATGGTCTATATTGTTCTGCAGCTTAGTCTTACGCTCATATTGGGCTTTTGTCCTATTTGATGCTGAGGAGAAAAAAAATGGTTTAAGACAGGACATGACTGCCAAACTCTACAACTTCAAGAAAGAAAGCAGAATACCTTGTGCGAAATGCATCACCATGGACCAGTGACTGGTTGTAGCTCTCTTTGTAACCCTGAAAGTATATTCTTTGTACTCTGCATTACTTCATTCTGTGAGTGTAAACGGCACTGCTCATTCCCATTAAAAATTACACTGCATCATAGTATCGGCCTTCTGGTTTTCCTTTCCCCTCCATTCTTTCTCTCCAAAACACTCTGGGTGATTTTCTCCCCTGTGAAGATGTTTAGTACCAGCTCTATGCACTGCATCAATCTCACTCAAGCTCATAAGTAAGAAGAGACTCAGACACATTCCTTGGTCAATGGCATTGGGCAGGTCCTCTGGACCGGAGGGAATTTCTCTCTTGATGCACATTTCACTACTGGTGTTATTGAATGGGAGTTTTCCTTCCTGCTGAGGTATCGTTACCACACCGTGTAACTCAGAGGTCCCCACACTGTGGAGCACTCCCCACTGGGAGAGTGTGGGGGGTGGAGGAACATTCAGGGGAGGGTGCGATGGAGCCCGGGCCAGCCCCGACAGGGGACAGGGAAGGAGCACCACCTAGCCCTGCTCTGAGCTCCTCTCCTACTCCGCCCCCAGCTGCAGCCTCGGGTCCGTGCCCAGCCTTGGCTCCAGCCATGGCTCCGCCCATGCTGCTGGCCCTGGCCCCACCCTTGGCCCCGGTTCCCACTCCATTCCCAGGCCCAGACCAACCCCAGCTGCCATCCCAGCCTCAGCCCCCTTACCCCTGTCCACATCCCCAAACCCCAGGAGCTGCATCCCCACTCCCGGATCTGGCTCCGGGTCAGGGACTGTGGTCAGGGGGAAAGTTTGAAAAGTTTGAGGACCACTGATCTAGCTACATATCACCAAAAGGATAGGATGGAAAGAATAAATGCCTTTCAACTTTAATATAGTTCCCTGTTCAAAATATATTATTCATGGGGCTCAAAAATAATTACTCTCCTCTTATACTTTAATATATCATGTTACCTAACTTTTAAGGGTGTGTGAGTGCTGCTCTCCTCGGAAAAAAATCTGAAAGATTCTTTTAGTAGACTCATACATTTCCTCCAGTTGAGAGCTCATCTATAAGTTCTAAAACATGGCTTGTTTCACCTCTCACAAAATGTTCTAAGGCTCTGTTCCTGGAAACCCAATGCACGTCCTTCACTTTAAACATGTGGTTGTGTGTTTGAACTTAAGAGGCTATTGAAATGGTTCAAGGTTTCGCAGCTCTGTAAGTTCCTGCAAGTTTGTGGCCTGAGATTGCATAAATAAAAGAAAATTCCTCTCCTCTTTTCTTGGCATTATATAGTGAGAGACAGAGGTTAGAATCCAGCTAGGGAGCAGTCATTGACACCAGTGCCAAATGTGTTTCAGATACTACACATGTTCTGTATTACATGCACTTTCAATTTATTTTTGGCACATGGAAATGAATGTTTGAGGTGCAGAAGACTGGGGAATTTTTCTCGTTTCAGCTTCATGGTGGAACCTTGGTCTCCTATCCACTGGAGATCATAGAATCATAGAATATCAGGGTTGGAAGGGACCTCAGGAGGTCATCTAGTCCTACGTTAAAGTAACCCCTTGTCAGTGTTTGTTTTGATGTGTTCATAAACTAGGTTGCAACAATTTCTAGTATTTCATCCCATAGTCACATGAGGCGATCTAACGTTGATTTATCAGAAAATGTGGGTTGATGTATCTATGCACTGATAGACAGGATTTAGGGTTAACAGCTGATTTTACCCTCAGGATGCTGTATTGGGATACAGCTGGTGAATGTGTTGTTTTTGTTGTGACGTTCACTAACCACAGTGGGGGGTTTCTATTTGGGTCAAGCCAAACTGTGTTCAGGTTTCCGCGTTTCAATACATTTTGTCACAATTTTAGAGCCTATGTAATTTTGGAACGGGGGGTGTAAAGCGATTCAGTGTTTGGGGAGGGCTGGTGAGGAGGGAGGGGTATATATCTCACACCTCTGCAGACTTCGGCCATAGCTGGGTCTGAAAAACTCACTAGCAGGGAATATCCCAGGGGTGACCTAATCCGGTCTATAGCGTGGAGAGTGGCTCTCCGGTAAACCACACGTCCAGCCGTGACCTGGGCAGGAAGACCGTGTTTCTGACTGGTTAGCCATTTTGACCATGGGGTCTGCCGGTCAGGACAAAGGGTGGTTCAAATTCAGCAGCTCCCACCACAGTTCCACTGAAAAGTCAACACTCATTTTCCTCTGCCGGTTGTTTGCATTCTTGTGGTTTCTTTATGTAATTGAAATCTTTGCAGTTTTCCCCTTGGGCAATAGCACTCGGGTAGGATATGGTGAGGCTTTCTCAGAAGAACAGATTTTGGTTTGATTCACAAACACTCACTGATATTTTGTATATCAATGGTCTTCTATTATTACGATGTCAGGAGTATGTTACCTGAGTGGGAGGCCCAATTTGGAGTACTAGTGTCATTTTCAAATATGTGTGTAAAAGTCTGTAATGTCATTTTCCGAATCAGGTGGTGCTTTATAGCCTGGGAATTTAATCATAAACTTTCTACCTATCATGATACTTAAGCTCTGATTATAGGCTTTCAAGGGAGGCTGCAGAATCTGATCAATGGAGGTTTTGAAGAACAGGTTAAACAAACACCCCTTAGGGACGGTGTAGGTGTAGTTGGTCCCACCTCAGAGCAGAGGGATGGACTATATGACCTCTCGAGGTCTCCTCCTCCCTTATATTTCAAACAATTCTATGATTCTATAGAATATTTAGAACAGGGAAATATATTCTTTTTGAAAGTCATTCATTTATTCCCATTCTATTAGAGACAAGTGTAACAAGCGGGTAATTCCCTCTTGTGCAGAGAACCTTTGCACAATTCCTTTGACCAATTAATGTACTGATTCTCTTCTCTCTTATGAGCATGAGTGGGATTGATGCAGCACATAGAGCTTGTACTGACTTCCTGCAGAGGGGAGAATTTCATCCAGAGTGTTTTGGAAAGAAAGAATGGAGGGGAAAGGAAAACCAGAAGGCCGATAATATGATGCAGCATAATTTTTAATGGGAATGAGCATCGGAGTTTACACTTACAGAATGAATGCATGCAGAGGACAGAAATTGTATTTTCATGGTTACAAAGAGAGCTACAACCAATCACCAGCTCCAAAGTGATGCGTGTCACACAATCTGTTCTGCAGTCTTGCAGCCAACCACGCAGTTTGAAAATCATCTCACATTTTCCACCAGATTAAGTCACTTGGGGTGGACCGTTCAGCATCAAAAAGGACAAAGCATAATATGAGCATAAGACGAAAGTGCAAAACCACTAGACTATAAAGAAAAGGTAACATGTAACGAGAAGAAGCCATACAGAGGCCTGGTTTATATAGGCGATGAACACCCACAGCCCCCACTGATTTCGAGTGGAGTTGCAGGCTCCCATTTTTGAGAAGTTGAGTGGTGAATCTCTCTCTTCTCTTTCATTTCCTGGTTGTTTCTTCTTCCGTGGATCTTTCTTCTGGGTTTAACATGGGCCACAGCTTCCACGGCGAGGGAAATAGCACCTGCTACCATATCTCTTCCCATACCCACATAAGTCCCCATAGCCACCCCCGTACCCATACGAGCCCCCATAACCGCATAAGCCCCCATAACCATATGAGCCTCCATAACCGCATAAGCCCCTATAACCATATAAGCCCCCATAACCACCCCCATATAAGCCCCCATAACCACCCCCTAAACCACCTCCATATCTACCCCCGTATGTACCACCGTAAACTCCACCATAACCAATTGAGCCACCCAAAATACCACCCCCAGATACACCCCCAGCTCCATAGGGTAGAGCTGGTAAGGTGCTTCGCACTACGCTGTGTTGAGGGGAAGTAGAGAGAATTGGTCCTGGGAATACCACGGAAACCGGTGGTGGATAGACCACTGCTGTCGAATCTCCACACGAGGTGATACAAGGCTCACCGCGGGCAACAACACATGGATCTGGGCATATGCCAGGATAATATGAGCTGGGTCGGTAACACAGGTCTTGGCAGGAAGACATCTTTTGTGGTGGTCGTAAACCTGAAACACACAGAAGGGAGCGGAGGAAACATAACATGCTGTGGGTAGAGCTGCTAGTCCATAGTTATATTTCAAACCTGACCTCCACGGTTTAATGGAAACAGCAAGGTCAGATCATCAGCCCAGGCAACCCATTGTGATTCCAGTGAAATCACCCGAGGAGCTGGCAATGTGTATTTACACATAAAGGCTCAGAGTATGCAGTCTATTATCCAAGTCGTCTAAGGCTGAGAATTTTCATAGCTGTCTGAAGAATTTACATGTCCAATCCCAAATTATAATTATTGGGAACAGAGGTCCAAATCCCATATGTAGCTTTGAAAATCCCAACGAGATATTTTGAAAGTCAGCATGTCCAAACATCTACGATTGACTAGCTACAGAAAGTCTCCTGTGCAAAGAAAGACGCTTCCTGTCCCAACCTTTGTAAAATCACACCACAGGACTTAGGTCAAAATTCAAACTATCAATAAAGCAACAATTGGCAGCACTCGGAGCCGGAGAGACTTACCAAGTTCACCAATGGGAAGAGGTCAAGAGAAGTGGATAGAACAACCTGGAGTTGCAGGCACTTTTATACACCTTCTTAGCCAATGGGAAGGATAGTAGACACCCTTTATGCACTCAGACCTTGTTATTAACCCAATAAACTATTTTCTTGAATGTGCAACTCCTCTAATTATTGTAATGGCTTTGGTCATGGTTAATGATTACTATTCAATTCACAGACCCACATAGGATGACATGCATGCTGCTACTGGTAATTCCCGGTCATCTTGTATATTTATGGTCCTGATCTCATCATGGTATCATTCCATTGGCTTTCTTGGTGTCAAGAGGGGACTAAATCTGCCTCCATTCCTTTAATTCTGCTTTGAATAATCTCAGACTATGTGGGTGACTCAGGGGTGTATCGCTGATACAATCTGCTGTCATGTACAAGATTCCACATTAGTTCTTTTTATCCGGACTAGTATCTAATTAGCGGCAAGGTGGAGTTTACCCTTGAAACTCCTTGGAGGATCAGAGGTATTACTTAGCACGCTTGGAATACCTACCCATACCAATTCACTATGTGTTTGCGCCAACATGCTTTTGAAATCTGTGGATGTCTTTCCAATCAATGCAATGGCCTTCAAACTAGGCCTTCTGGATTACAGTACTCTCCTGGATTCATGGTCAATTTAAGACCTGTGAACAACTTCAATACCCGATAAGCCTTCGAAGTGGAGCAGAAGCAGGATCAAAATGGTGAATACATTTTTATTTTCTACCTCTGCCCAGAGATGACATTCAGCCTAATGGGTTTAGGCATTCCCCTCAGAAGAGAAGTGCAGTTAAGTGATCAGTGGTTTAGAGTCAAGGATTCAAGTGAGAACCAAAATAGAACCCACAAAGTCTATAATCAAAATAGAACCCACAAAGTCTACTTACTGCAGTGGGAGAAAGGGACTATTTAGTCTGTATTCCTGTTGCAGAAAAGTTGGAATGTGTGGAAATCCAAACACAATTTGCCACGACCTGAACTTTTGGCTGGACGCGCCCATGTGCTGATGAGCAAAATTTAGGGCAAGCAGTTGGTTTAATTCTCAGGAGACTGTACTGGCATATATCTGCTGAATGTACACGGTTGTGATGTTGACATCACTATTATGTTTTCCTTGCATTGCACATGTTCCAGTACATTTTGTTATAATTTTGGAGTACATGTAGGGGTGTAGGTTTATTCGGGACTTGAGTTGGGATGAGGGGATGGATATATATTTCCCAGCTCTGTGGAATTGAGAGAATATCCCTGTTTCCTGCTCCTTACCCCCCAATAGCTCCTAATCCTTGCGCGTACAGCTTCAGACATTAATAAAAAGGTGCCAGTCTCTTTCATAGCAATTTATGGTTTCCCTGTTTTATGAGGCCAGCAATTCTCACAACACCCATATGAAACAGGTAGTTATTATCTTCTTACCTAAGAAAGTGATCACTGATGCCCAGAGCCTAACTGACTTGCCCAAGGCCACTCCAGTGGAAAGATTGGGAAACTCAGGCACATCTAATTCCTAATAGTTAACATTTGAACTCTTATATCTCCAGGATGCGTTCAGGGCTCCATAGTGCTGTTTGCAAAATAAGCCGGAGCAGGGTGCAGACAACGTTACTCATGCCAGTGATTTAGTTAAGACTGAATCTCAGAATGCAAACCAGCTCTGTGCAGCATCAGAATACAGTTCCTTGGTTTCTAATTCATACGTGTCAGCAATTGATGCTGATAAACAAACAGAAAATGTTATTTTGTGAAAAGAGATCACTCAGCTTATGTAAGCTGTCATAGTTGACTTTCCTTCAATGGGGCAATGCCAACCTATAGCAGCTGAGAGTGGTGGCTCTCAAATTGCACTTTATACTCATTTGAATTCACAAATTTCCAGACTCAGTGCAACCATTTGTCCACATCCTTTAGTGTTCTGTCTCTTCTAGAATAAAGAAACAGAAACCTCAGAAAAATTATGAAGGACAAAGGTGTTCAATATAGAAGAAAATGCCATTTCTTCTTCTTCTTCTTCTTCTTCTTCTTCTTCAAAATTTCTTCATTACACCCCAATGTTAGAGAATCTCTTTGTCAGTCTCTCTCTAATTATACCTGAATATATATGAGAGGCAATCACCATAGTTAAATGGAAATAGTAGGGTGAGATCCTAAGCTGGTGTAAATATGTTGACTCACATGAGTTAACCAAGTATATTTCTACGTACACGTATTAAAAAGGTACCAGAATAATGTTGTCTAATATCAAAGTAGCTTTAGCCTGAGACTTTTCTTCTTGTCTAAGGATATGAATTAAGCAGAATTAGTGCTCTCGATATGCTGTGTGGCTTTGAAAATAGCTGTTTTATAATTTGAAATACAAAATCCACCAATGCCTACAACTTACTAAGTAAAAAGAAACTTTTCTGGGGAAAAAAACCCTTAACAATACCAAGAATCACAGAGTTTCTCTGCAAGAATCAGTCAGAAGTTAAACTATCAGAAGTGCAACATTGACATAGTTATAAAGCAATTGCATTGAATCAGAATTACGCAGTTCACCTATGAGAATAAGTCAAGAGAAGTGATTAGCAGAACGCTGAGTTGGGAGCACATTCGTATGCAGTTTTAGCCCACCAGAAGGCTAAGAGACACCCTGGGTGCAGGAAGAACGTGTCAATTACAAAACAAAATATTTTGCACAAGTAATTCTTCCCATTACTGGAAAATGTTATGATCACGGTTTAGGATTATAATTCTAACTCATGTCATGCACAAGAGTCCAAATTAGTTCTTTAAATTCAGTATGGTATCTAATTTGGAATTTACTCTGGGATCTCATTAGATAGGAGGGGATATTTTATTTTGCATGCTTTTATGCCCACCCACCCACCACTATTTACAATGGGCCCTGATCCTAAGCCCACTGAAATCCAAGGCCATCTTTGCAATGAGTTGAGTTTCCTCCAAATAAGGACCTGAAGGTTGCAATCCTCTCCTCCATATAGGGACAGCAAAAAGACTATGCCCCATTTAGACGCCTCTTAAACATTCAAAGGAGTGCTAAAGGGGATTGAAGTGGAGCAGAGGTCTCTAGGCTGGCCTGCTACTCTAGGGTTAATTTCATTCTACCATGCTTAGGAACTTGGCTGTGAAGGGACCTACAGTCATGGGAGTTTTGAATCAACCCCAATGACGTTTCTGCACTGGACACGAGCTGGAAATCTGGCTCTCTATTTCAAGGAATATGTTGCTAGGCACTCCAGCTCTAGATGTTCTCTGTATTCTTTTTCTCTTTGAAGGAAAAGCATCCTCAATTTTTAGGCATGTCTGTACACTTTTTAGCAGGCTGTTCTGACTCTACTTGAAAGCTCCCGAGTCCTTCAGCATAAAACATTAAGACCCAGAAGCCAAGAATTTCAAAAGTGACTGGTGATTTCTGATGCCTGCTTGAGGCAAGGAACAGAGTAGGAATTAAGCATTTTGGAAAACAGGGAATAACAAGGTAGGTGATGTTGGGCACCAATATCACCAGTCACTTTTGAAAATCTTGGCCTTGTATTTAGCCATAAGTGATAACCTCCCTCTCTTTCATCTCCCCATATAGGAAAAGGGTGGTGGTCATAAATTACTCATTCTGGGGGGATTCCAATCTACTTATCCATGTGAGAATGTTGCACAGTGACTACTAACACAGCAGCTAAACCTTTCCTAGGTGAACTTCTCTGACAGAGGTGCTACTGGGTATTATTGCACAAAAGATATAGGACCAGAGGAACTACTGAGCAATTTCTATGTGCCTGGATATCCAAAGAGATTTCTCTAGTAAGCTTCATAGAGTCTTTTGTTCTTCCTAGTAATAGGAAACTATTTGAGGGATTTACTTAGCAGTTAAAAAAACATTCTGAGAATGGTGGTATTGATTTCTAATGGTGGTATTGATCCGGTGCTAAGGTTGGTCAGATTCTTGATTAGTCTTATTTCTCCTGGAAGCTCATTCCTCAACCATGCCGCCTCCGTCCCCCCGATGACTAAGTAGACTTTATTTCCATCTCTCCTGGTATTCTTCCCAGGTTTTGTCAGGAACATTGTCCCTGAAGAACACCACTGACTTGCTAGGTTATGAATGGAAATGCAGTTCCAAGATTTTAATCCTAAACCTTTAAACAACACTGCACTCCTTCCTTTCATCTACTGCCACTTTTTCATGCAACTCAGGGAAATAACTTCAGTAAGCAAACCTTGTGTATTCAATTTTGTTCATCGCTTGAGTCCTTGACTCTAAAGCACGGATCATGTCTTCAGACTGGAATGTTTAAGTGCTTTAGACTGAGTGTTATCTCCGGGCACGGCTAGAACACAAAAGAATATGCACCATTTTGAGACTGCTTCAACTCCACTTTGAAGGCTTATCGGGTATTGAAGTTGTTCACAGGTCTTAAATTGGCCATGAATCCAGGAGAGTATTGTAATCCAGAAGGCCTAGTTTGAAGGCCATTGCATTGATTGGAAAGACATTCATGGCTTTCAAAAGCATCTTGGCACAACACATAGTGAATACTTATGGGTAGGTACTGCAAGCACGCTAAGTAATACCTCCGATCCTCCAAGGAGTTTCAAGGGTAAACTCCACCTTGCTGCTAATTAGATACTAGTCTGGAAACAAAGAACTAACATGGAATCCTGTGCATGACAGCAGATTGTTCTAGTGATACACCTCTGAGTCACCCTCATATTCTGAAGTTCTTCAAAGCAGAATTGAAGAAATGGAGCAAGATTTAGTCCCATTTTGACACCAAGAAAGTCAGTGGGATGATACCATGAAGATATCAGGCACATAAAGATTCAAGATGAAAGGGACCTGCCGGTAGCAGCATGCATGTCATCCTGTGTGGGTCTGTGAATTGAATAGTAATCATTAACCATGATCAAAGCCATTACAATAATTAGAGGAGTTGCACATTCAAGAAAATAGTTTATTGGGTTAACAACAAGGTCCGAGTGCATAAAGGGTGTCTACTATCCTTCCCATTGGCTAAGAAGGTGTATAAAAGTGCCTGCAACTCCAGGTTCTTCCATCCACTTCTCTCGACTCCTTCCCCTTGGTGAGCTTGGTAAGTCTACTTGGCTCCAATTGATACAATTGCTGCTTTAGTGAATGTTTTCACTTTGAACTAATTCCTGCTCTAATAGGGTGTGACTTTAGAAATGTTGGGACAGGGGCATCTTTCTTTGGGTAGGAGTCTTTCTGTAGCTAGTCAATTGCAGGTATTGGTGGATGCTGTCTTTTCAAACTATCTGGTTGGGATTTTCAAATCTGCATATGGGATTTGGACCCCATTCCCAAAAATTATAATTGGAGATTGGACATGGAAATTCCTTACACAATTATGAGAAATCTCAGCCTCTGTCTACTTTGATACTAGACTGCACTACTCTGACCCTTGATATATAAATACACATTGCCAGATCTTCAGCTGACTTCATTGGAGTCACAAAGGTTTACTTGGGTGATGATCTGACTCTACCATTTCCATAAAACATTGGAGATCAGATTTCAAATATAATTTTTGAAAAGCAGTTCTATGGTCCTTTTCTGATATAGTTGTAGATATAGAAAAAACTCAGAGTATACACACAGACATATATATATATATAGATATATATATATAGATAGATATATGTAGTCTCCTTCAGGGCAAAGTTAGCCTGTGCTTTAGGTGTGTTGGGCAGAAAGTCACTTTAAGGGCACTATACTCCATAGTGGACAACTTCAGAACTCTTATACCTTAAATTGAGGCGTGTGATGCTGCACATTACTAGAGATAATATATTGGGTGAGATGGACCACTGACCTGATGCAATACGGCAATATTTGACTTTTTACTGGTACAACTCACGATTTTCGATCCAGATCTTTAGCTGCTGTAAGTCAAAGTAGCACATTTGAGTGAAAGGCAAGTATGATGATTTAGACGATCTGAGCGGTCTAGACCCTGTGTTAAACTGGTTTAACAAGAACACTTGAACAATTGACTGCACCTCCATAATTGTCTAAAATGGTTTGAAAATTGCAGCCATCCATGATGGAAATATTCTCTATTGTGGGTTAGGAATTAGTCTGAGTGTTTTTTACTCATCCTTCAGGGGCTGGTGGGAATGGAAGGTCATGTGGCCATGGCACAAATAGGGCCTCAGAAAACCTGCTTCAGGACATGCTCTCTGGCACAGGTTTCCTTGTGATCTTGGGCAAGTCCAATGGGACCAGAATCTCAAAAGAGCTCAGCACTCACTAATCCTAGCTGGACTGGAAACCTATCCTTGAACCTCCTGAAACCAAACCCACAGAGAGACTAAGGCATCTAACCGCCCCTTTCGTCCCAGGCAGAACCTGAGAATGGGCATTCACTTTTCTATTTTACTTGCGGGTCCCAATCCAGTAGATATTCTCAGTGTGCACCTACCAGTTCGGACCTCACGGAAAAGACAGCTGAGGCAACTATGTCAGCAATACTGGGGGCTGGCTGGTTGGTGTGGATGTTTATAAGAATACCCGGATACGTAGCCTGCAGAAAGGGACCTACATAGCCCCCATTATCATAGAACACCAGCGATGATTCTCCTATTCCATTGTCAACAACGTGTTATGTTTTCTCTGCTCCCTTCTGTGTGTTTCAGGTTTACAACCACCACAAAAGATGTCTTCCTGCCAAGACCTGTGTTACCGACCCAGCTCATGTTATCCTGGCATATGCCCAGATCCATGTGTTGTTGCCCGCGATGAGCCTTGTGTCACTTCGTGTGGAGATTCGACAGCAGTGGTCTATCCACCACCGGTTTCCGTGGTATTCCCAGGACCAATTCTCTCTACTTCCCCTCAACACAGCGTAGTGCAAAGCACCTTACCAGCTCTACCCTATGGAGCTGGGGGTGTATCTGGGGGTGGTATTTTGGGTGGCTCAATTGGTTATGGTGGAGTTTACGGTGGTGCATACGGGGGTAGATATGGAAGTGGTTTAGGGGGTGGTTATGGGGGCTTATATGGAGGTGGTTATGGGGGCTTATATGGGAGTGGTTATGGGGGCTTATATGGGGGTGGTTATGGGGGCTTATATGGGGGTGGTTATAGGGGCTTATGCGGTTATGGGGGCTCGTATGGGTATGGGGGTGGATACGGGGGTGGCTATGGGGACTTATGTGGGTACGGGAGGAGATATGGAAGCAGGTGCTATTCCCCTCGCCGTGGAAGCTGTGGCCCATGTTAAACCCACAAGAAAGATCCACGGAAGAAGAAACAACCAGGAAATGAAAGAGAAGAGAGAGATTCACCACTCAGCTACAACACTACTCAAATCAGTGCGGGTTTTGGTTGTTCCTTGCCTGTATAAATCAGGCCTATCTATGCTTTCCTCTTGTTACCTGTTACCTTAGCTTTATGGTCTATATTGTTCTGCAGCTTAGTCTTACGCTCATATTGGGCTTTTGTCCTGTTTGATGCTGAGGAGAAAAAAAATGGTTTAAGACAGGACATGACTGCCAAACTCTACAACTTCAAGAAAGAAAGCAGAATACCTTGTGCGAAATGCATCACCATGGACCAGTGACTGGTTGTAGCAGTCTTTGTAACCCTGAAAGTATATTCTTTGTACTCTGCATTACTTCATTCTGTGAGTGTAAACGGCACTGCTCATTCCCATTAAAAATTATACTGCATCATAGTATCGGCCTTCTGGTTTTCCTTTCCCCTCCATTCTTTCTCTCCAAAACACTCTGGGTGATTTTCTCCCCTGTGAAGATGTTTAGTACCAGCTCTATGCACTGCATCAATCTCACTCAAGCTCATAAGTAAGAAGAGACTCAGACACATTCCTTGGTCAATGGCATTGGGCAGGTCCTCTGGACCGGAGGGAATTTCTCTCTTGATGCACATTTCACTACTGGTGTTATTGAATGGGAGTTTTCCTTCCTGCTGAGGTATCGTTACCACACCGTGTAACTCAGAGGTCCCCACACTGTGGAGCACTCCCCACTGGGAGAGTGTGGGGGGTGGAGGAACATTCAGGGGAGGGTGCGATGGAGCCCGGGCCAGCCCCGACAGGGGACAGGGAAGGAGCACCACCTAGCCCTGCTCTGAGCTCCTCTCCTACTCCGCCCCCAGCTGCAGCCTCGGGTCCGTGCCCAGCCTTGGCTCCAGCCATGGCTCCGCCCATGCTGCTGGCCCTGGCCCCACCCTTGGCCCCGGTTCCCACTCCATTCCCAGGCCCAGACCAACCCCAGCTGCCATCCCAGCCTCAGCCCCCTTACCCCTGTCCACATCCCCAAACCCCGGGAGCTGCATCCCCACTCCCGGATCTGGCTCCGGGTCAGGGACTGTGGTCAGGGGGAAAGTTTGAAAAGTTTGAGGACCACTGATCTAGCTACATATCACCAAAAGGATAGGATGGAAAGAATTAATGCCTTTCAACTTTAATATAGTTCCCTGTTCAAAATATATTATTCATGGGGCTCAAAAATAATTACTCTCCTCTTATACTTTAATATATCATGTTACCTAACTTTTAAGGGTGTGTGAGTGCTGCTCTCCTCGGAAAAAAATCTGAAAGATTCTTTTAGTAGACTCATACATTTCCTCCAGTTGAGAGCTCATCTATAAGTTCTAAAACATGGCTTGTTTCACCTCTCACAAAATGTTCTAAGGCTCTGTTCCTGGAAACCCAATGCACGTCCTTCACTTTAAACATGTGGTTGTGTGTTTGAACTTAAGAGGCTATTGAAATGGTTCAAGGTTTCGCAGCTCTGTAAGTTCCTGCAAGTTTGTGGCCTGAGATTGCATAAATAAAAGAAAATTCCTCTCCTCTTTTCTTGGCATTATATAGTGAGAGACAGAGGTTAGAATCCAGCTAGGGAGCAGTCATTGACACCAGTGCCAAATGTGTTTCAGATACTACACATGTTCTATATTACATGCACTTTCAATTTATTTTTGGCACATGGAAATGAATGTTTGAGGTGCAGAAGACTGGGGAATTTTTCTCGTTTCAGCTTCATGGTGGAACCTTGGTCTCCTATCCACTGGAGATCATAGAATCATAGAATATCAGGGTTGGAAGGGACCTCAGGAGGTCATCTAGTCCTACGTTAAAGTAACCCCTTGTCAGTGTTTGTTTTGATGTGTTCATAAACTAGGTTGCAACAATTTCTAGTATTTCATCCCATAGTCAAATGAGGCGATCTAACGTTGATTTATCAGAAAATGTGGGTTGATGTATCTATGCACTGATAGACAGGATTTAGGGTAAACAGCTGATTTTACCCTCAGGATGCTGTATTGGGATACAGCTGGTGAATGTGTTGTTTTTGTTGTGACGTTCACTAACCACAGTGGGGGGTTTCTATTTGGGTCAAGCCAAACTGTGTTCAGGTTTCCACGTTTCAATACATTTTGTCACAATTTTAGAGCCTATGTAATTTTGGAACGGGGGGTGTAAAGCGATTCAGTGTTTGGGGAGGGCTGGTGAGGAGGGAGGGGTATATATCTCACACCTCTGCAGACTTCGGCCATAGCTGGGTCTGAAAAACTCACTAGCAGGGAATATCCCAGGGGTGACCTAATCCGGTCTATAGCGTGGAGAGTGGCTCTCCGGCAAACCACACGTCCAGCCGTGACCTGGGCAGGAAGACCGTGTTTCTGACTGGTTAGCCATTTTGACCATGGGGTCTGCCGGTCAGGACAAAGGGTGGTTCAAATTCAGCAGCTCCCACCACAGTTCCACTGAAAAGTCAACACTCATTTTCCTCTGCCGGTTGTTTGCATTCTTGTGGTTTCTTTATGTAATTGAAATCTTTGCAGTTTTCCCCTTGGGCAATAGCACTCGGGTAGGATATGGTGAGGCTTTCTCAGAAGAACAGATTTTGGTTTGATTCACAAACACTCACTGATATTTTGTATATCAATGGTCTTCTATTATTACGATGTCAGGAGTATGTTACCTGAGTGGGAGGCCCAATTTGGAGTACTAGTGTCATTTTCAAATATGTGTGTAAAAGTCTGTAATGTCATTTTCCGAATCAGGTGGTGCTTTATAGCCTGGGAATTTAATCATAAACTTTCTACCTATCATGATACTTAAGCTCTGATTATAGGCTTTCAAGGGAGGCTGCAGAATCTGATCAATGGAGGTTTTGAAGAACAGGTTAAACAAACACCCCTTAGGGACGGTGTAGGTGTAGTTGGTCTCACCTCAGAGCAGAGGGATGGACTATATGACCTCTCGAGGTCTCCTCCTGCCTTATATTTCAAACAATTCTATGATTCTATAGAATATTTAGAACAGGGAAATATATTCTTTTTGAAAGTCATTCATTTATTCCCATTCTATTAGAGACAAGTGTAACAAGCGGGTAATTCCCTCTTGTGCAGAGAACCTTTGCACAATTCCTTTGACCAATTAATGTACTGATTCTCTTCTCTCTTATGAGCATGAGTGGGATTGATGCAGCACATAGAGCTTGTACTGACTTCCTGCAGAGGGGAGAATTTCATCCAGAGTGTTTTGGAAAGAAAGAATGGAGGGGAAAGGAAAACCAGAAGGCCGATAATATGATGCAGCATAATTTTTAATGGGAATGAGCATCGGAGTTTACACTTACAGAATGAATGCATGCAGAGGACAGAAATTGTATTTTCAGGGTTACAAAGAGAGCTACAACCAATCACCAGCTCCAAAGTGATGCGTGTCACACAATCTGTTCTGCAGTCTTGCAGCCAACCACGCAGTTTGAAAATCATCTCACATTTTCCACCAGATTAAGTCACTTGGGGTGGACCGTTCAGCATCAAAAAGGACAAAGCATAATATGAGCATAAGACGAAAGTGCAAAACCACTAGACTATAAAGAAAAGGTAACATGTAACGAGAAGAAGCCATACAGAGGCCTGGTTTATATAGGCGATGAACACCCACAGCCCCCACTGATTTCGAGTGGAGTTGAAGGCTCCCATTTTTGAGAAGTTGAGTGGTGAATCTCTCTCTTCTCTTTCATTTCCTGGTTGTTTCTTCTTCCGTGGATCTTTCTTCTGGGTTTAACATGGGCCACAGCTTCCACGGCGAGGGAAATAGCACCTGCTACCATATCTCTTCCCATACCCACATAAGTCCCCATAGCCACCCCCGTACCCATACGAGCCCCCATAACCGCATAAGCCCCCATAACCATATGAGCCTCCATAACCGCATAAGCCCCTATAACCATATAAGCCCCCATAACCACCCCCATATAAGCCCCCATAACCACCCCTGTATAAGCCCCCATAACCACCCCCATATAAGCCCCCATAACCACCCCCTAAACCACCTCCATATCTACCCCCGTATGTACCACCGTAAACTCCACCATAACCAATTGAGCCACCCAAAATACCACCCCCAGATACACCCCCAGCTCCATAGGGTAGAGCTGGTAAGGTGCTTTGCACTATGCTGTGTTGAGGGGAAGTAGAGAGAATTGGTCCTGGGAATACCACGGAAACCGGTGGTGGATAGACCACTGCTGTCGAATCTCCACACGAGGTGATACAAGGCTCACCGCGGGCAACAACACATGGATCTGGGCATATGCCAGGATAATATGAGCTGGGTCGGTAACACAGGTCTTGGCAGGAAGACATCTTTTGTGGTGGTCGTAAACCTGAAACACACAGAAGGGAGCGGAGGAAACATAACACGCTGTGGGTAGAGCTGCTGGTCAATAGTTATATTTCAAACCTGACCTCCACGGTTTAATGGAAACAGCAAGGTCAGATCATCAGCCCAGGCAACCCATTGTGATTCCAGTGAAATCACCCGAGGAGCTGGCAATGTGTATTTACACATAAAGGCTCAGAGTATGCAGTCTATTATCCAAGTCGTCTAAGGCTGAGAATTTTCATAGCTGTCTGAAGAATTTACATGTCCAATCCCAAATTATAATTATTGGGAACAGAGGTCCAAATCCCATATGTAGCTTTGAAAATCCCAACGAGATATTTTGAAAGTCAGCATGTCCAAACATCTACGATTGACTAGCTACAGAAAGTCTCCTGTGCAAAGAAAGACGCTTCCTGTCCCAACCTTTGTAAAATCACACCACAGGACTTAGGTCAAAATTCAAACTATCAATAAAGCAACAATTGGCAGCACTCGGAGCCGGAGAGACTTACCAAGTTCACCAATGGGAAGAGGTCAAGAGAAGTGGATAGAACAACCTGGAGTTGCAGGCACTTTTATACACCTTCTTAGCCAATGGGAAGGATAGTAGACACCCTTTATGCACTCAGACCTTGTTATTAACCCAATAAACTATTTTCTTGAATGTGCAACTCCTCTAATTATTGTAATGGCTTTGATCATGGTTAATGATTACTATTCAATTCACAGACCCACATAGGATGACATGCATGCTGCTACTGGTAATTCCCGGTCATCTTGTATATTTATGGTCCTGATCTCATCATGGTATCATTCCATTGGCTTTCTTGGTGTCAAGAGGGGACTAAATCTACCTCCATTCCTTTAATTCTGCTTTGAATAATCTCAGACTATGTGGGTGACTCAGGGGTGTATCGCTGATACAATCTGCTGTCATGTACAAGATTCCACATTAGTTCTTTTTATCCAGACTAGTATCTAATTAGCGGCAAGGTGGAGTTTACCCTTGAAACTCCTTGGAGGATCAGAGGTATTACTTAGCATGCTTGGAATACCTACCCATACCAATTCACTATGTGTTTGCGCCAACATGCTTTTGAAATCTGTGGATGTCTTTCCAATCAATGCAATGGCCTTCAAACTAGGCCTTCTGGATTACAATACTCTCCTGGATTCATGGTCAATTTAAGACCTGTGAACAACTTCAATACCCGATAAGCCTTCGAAGTGGAGCAGAAGCACGATCAAAATGGTGAATACATTTTTATTTTCTACCTCTGCCCAGAGATGACATTCAGCCTAATGGGTTTAGGCATTCCCCTCAGAAGAGAAGTGCAGTTAAGTGATCAGTGGTTTAGAGTCAAGGATTCAAGTGAGAACCAAAATAGAACCCACAAAGTCTATGATCAAAATAGAACCCACAAAGTCTACTTACTGCAGTGGGAGAAAGGGACTATTTAGTCTGTATTCCTGTTGCAGAAAAGTTGGAATGTGTGGAAATCCAAACACAATTTGCCACGACCTGAACTTTTGGCTGGACGCGCCCATGTGCTGATGAGCAAAATTTAGGGCAAGCAGTTGGTTTAATTCTCAGGAGACTGTACTGGCATATATCTGCTGAATGTACACGGTTGTGATGTTGACATCACTATTATGTTTTCCTTGCATTGCACATGTTCCAGTACATTTTGTTATAATTTTGGAGTACATGTAGGGGTGTAGGTTTATTCGGGACTTGAGTTGGGATGAGGGGATGGATATATATTTCCCAGCTCTGTGGAATTGAGAGAATATCCCTGTTTCCTGCTCCTTACCCCCCAATAGCTCCTAATCCTTGCGCGTACAGCTTCAGACATTAATAAAAAGGTGCCAGTCTCTTTCATAGCAATTTATGGTTTCCCTGTTTTATGAGGCCAGCAATTCTCACAACACCCATATGAAACAGGTAGTTATTATCTTCTTACCTAAGAAAGTGATCACTGATGCCCAGAGCCTAACTGACTTGCCCAAGGCCCCTCCAGTGGAAAGATTGGGAAACTCGGGCACATCTAATTCCTAATAGTTAACATTTGAACTCTTATATCTCCAGGATGCGTTCAGGGCTCCATAGTGCTGTTTGCAAAATAAGCCGGAGCAGGGTGCAGACAACGTTACTCATGCCAGTGATTTAGTTAAGACTGAATCTCAGAATGCAAACCAGCTCTGTGCAGCATCAGAATACAGTTCCTTGGTTTCTAATTCATACGTGTCAGCAATTGATGCTGATAAACAAACAGAAAATGTTATTTTGTGAAAAGAGATCACTCAGCTTTTGTAAGCTGTCATAGTTGACTTTCCTTCAATGGGGCAATGCCAACCTATAGCAGCTGAGAGTGGTGGCTCTCAAATTGCACTTTATACTCATTTGAATTCAGAAATTTCCAGACTCAGTGCAACCATTTGTCCACATCCTTTAGTGTTCTGTCTCTTCTAGAATAAAGAAACAGAAACCTCAGAAAAATTATGAAGGACAAAGGTGTCCAATATAGAAGAAAATGCCATTTCTTCTTCTTCTTCTTCTTCTTCTTCAAAATTTCTTCATTACACCCCAATGTTAGAGAATCTCTTTGTCAGTCTCTCTCTAATTATACCTGAATATATATGAGAGGCAATCACCATAGTTAAATGGAAATAGTAGGGTGAGATCCTAAGCTGGTGTAAATATGTTGACTCACATGAGTTAGCCAAGTATATTTCTACGTACACGTATTAAAAAGGTACCAGAATAATGTTGTCTAATATCAAAGTAGCTTTAGCCTGAGACTTTTCTTCTTGTCTAAGGATATGAATTAAGCAGAATTAGTGCTCTCGATATGCTGTGTGGCTTTGAAAATAGCTGTTTTATAATTTGAAATACAAAATCCACCAATGCCTACAACTTACTAAGTAAAAAGAAACTTTTCTGGGGAAAAAAACCCTTAACAATACCAAGAATCACAGAGTTTCTCTGCAAGAATCAGTCAGAAGTTAAACTATCAGAAGTGCAACATTGACATAGTTATAAAGCAATTGCATTGAATCAGAATTACGCAGTTCACCTATGAGAATAAGTCAAGAGAAGTGATTAGCAGAACGCTGAGTTGGGAGCACATTCGTATGCAGTTTTAGCCCACCAGAAGGCTAAGAGACACCCTGGGTGCAGGAAGAACGTGTCAATTACAAAACAAAATATTTTGCACAAGTAATTCTTCCCATTACTGGAAAATGTTATGATCACGGTTTAGGATTATAATTTTAACTCATGTCATGCACAAGAGTCCAAATTAGTTCTTTAAATCCAGTATGGTATCTAATTTGGAATTTACTCTGGGATCTCATTAGATAGGAGGGGATATTTTATTTTGCATGCTTTTATGCCCACCCACCCACCGCTATTTAGAATGGGCCCTGATCCTAAGCCCACTGAAATCCAAGGCCATCTTTGCAATGAGTTGAGTTTCCTCCAAATAAGGACCTGAAGGTTGCAATCCTCTCCTCCATATAGGGACAGCAAAAAGACTATGCCCCATTTAGACGCCTCTTAAACATTCAAAGGAGTGCTAAAGGGGATTGAAGTGGAGCAGAGGTCTCTAGGCTGGCCTGCTACTCTAGGGTTAATTTCATTCTACCATGCTTAGGAACTTGGCTGTGAAGGGACCTACAGTCATGGGAGTTTTGAATCAACCCCAATGACGTTTCTGCACTGGACACGAGCTGGAAATCTGGCTCTCTATTTCAAGGAATATGTTGCTACGCACTCCAGCTCTAGATGTTCTCTGTATTCTTTTTCTCTTTGAAGGAAAAGCATCCTCAATTTTTAGGCATGTCTGTACACTTTTTAGCAGGCTGTTCTGACTCTACTTGAAAGCTCCCGAGTCCTTCAGCATAAAACATTAAGACCCAGAAGCCAAGAATTTCAAAAGTGACTGATGATTTCTGATGCCTGCTTGAGGCAGGGAACAGAGTAGGAATTAAGCATTTTGGAAAACAGGGAATAACAAGGTAGGTGATGTTGGGCACCAATATCACCAGTCACTTTTGAAAATCTTGGCCTTGTATTTAGCCACAAGTGATAACCTCCCTCTCTTTCATCTCCCCATATAGGAAAAGGGTGGTGGTCATAAATTACTCATTCTGGGGGGATTCCAATCTACTTATCCATGTGAGAATGTTGCACAGTGACTACTAACAAAGCAGCTAAACCTTTCCTAAGTGAACTTCTCTAACAGAGGTGCTACTGGGTATTATTGCACAAAAGATATAGGACCAGAGGAACTACTGAGCAATTTCTATGTGCCTGGATATCCAAAGAGATTTCTCTAGTAAGCTTCATAGAGTCTTTTGTTCTTCCTAGTAATAGGAAACTATTTGAGGGATTTACTTAGCAGTTAAAAAAACATTCTGAGAATGGTGGTATTGATTTCTAATGGTGGTATTGATCCGGTGCTAAGGTTGGTCAGATTCTTGATTAGTCTTATTTCTCCTGGAAGCTCATTCCTCAACCATGCCGCCTCCGTCCCCCCGATGACTAAGTGGACTTTATTTCCATCTCTCCTGGTATTCTTCCCAGGTTTTGTCAGGAACATTGTCCCTGAAGAACACCACTGACTTGCTAGGTTATGAATGGAAATGCAGTTCCAAGATTTTAATCCTAAACCTTTAAACAACACTGCACTCCTTCCTTTCATCTACTGCCACTTTTTCATGCAACTCAGGGAAATAACTTCAGTAAGCAAACCTTGTGTATTCAATTTTGTTCATCGCTTGAGTCCTTGACTCTAAGGCACGGATCATGTCTTCAGACTGGAATGTTTAAGTGCTTTAGACTGAGTGTTATCTCCGGGCACGGCTAGAACACAAAAGAATATGCACCATTTTGAGACTGCTTCAACTCCACTTTGAAGGCTTATCGGGTATTGAAGTTGTTCACAGGTCTTAAATTGGCCATGAATCCAGGAGAGTATTGTAATCCAGAAGGCCTAGTTTGAAGGCCATTGCATTGATTGGAAAGACATTCATGGCTTTCAAAAGCATCTTGGCACAACACATAGTGAATACTTATGGGTAGGTACTGCAAGCACGCTAAGTAATACCTCCGATCCTCCAAGGAGTTTCAAGGGTAAACTCCACCTTGCTGCTAATTAGATACTAGTCTGGAAACAAAGAACTAACATGGAATCCTGTGCATGACAGCAGATTGTTCTAGTGATACACCTCTGCGTCACCCTCATATTCTGAAGTTCTTCAAAGCAGAATTGAAGAAATGGAGCAAGGTTTAGTCCCATTTTGACACCAAGAAAGTCAGTGGGATGATACCATGAAGATATCAGGCACATAAAGATTCAAGATGAAAGGGACCTGCCGGTAGCAGCATGCATGTCATCCTGTGTGGGTCTGTGAATTGAATAGTAATCATTAACCATGATCAAAGCCATTACAATAATTAGAGGAGTTGCACATTCAAGAAAATAGTTTATTGGGTTAACAACAAGGTCCGAGTGCATAAAGGGTGTCTACTATCCTTCCCATTGGCTAAGAAGGTGTATAAAAGTGCCTGCAACTCCAGGTTCTTCCATCCACTTCTCTCGACTCCTTCCCCTTGGTGAGCTTGGTAAGTCTACTTGGCTCCAATTGATACAATTGCTGCTTTAGTGAATGTTTTCACTTTGAACTAATTCCTGCTCTAATAGGGTGTGACTTTAGAAATGTTGGGACGGGGCATCTTTCTTTGGGTAGGAGTCTTTCTGTAGCTAGTCAATTGCAGGTATTGGTGGATGCTGTCTTTTCAAACTATCTGGTTGGGATTTTCAAATCTGCATATGGGATTTGGACCCCATTCCCAAAAATTATAATTGGAGATTGGACATGGAAATTCCTTACACAATTATGAGAAATCTCAGCCTCTGTCTACTTTGATACTAGACAGCACTACTCTGACCCTTGATATATAAATACACATTGCCAGATCTTCAGCTGATATCACTGGAGTCACAAAGGTTTACTTGGGTGATGATCTGACTCTACCATTTCCATAAAACATTGGAGATCAGATTTCAAATATTATTTTTGAAAAGCAGTTCTATGGTCCTTTTCTGATATAGTTGTAGATATAGAAAAAACTCAGAGTATACACACAGACATATATATATATATATATATATATATATAGATATAGATATATGTAGTCTCCTTCAGGGCAAAGTTAGCCTGTGCTTTAGGTGTGTTGGGCAGAAAGTCACTTTAAGGGCACTGTACTCCATAGTGGACAACTTCAGAACTCTTATACCTTAAATTGAGGCGTGTGATGCTGCATATTACTAGAGATAATATATTGGGTGAGATGGACCACTGACCTGATGCAATACGGCAATATTTGACTTTTTACTGGTACAACTCATGATTTTCGATCCAGATCTTTAGCTGCTGTAAGTCAAAGTAGCACATTTGAGTGAAAGGCAAGTATGATGATTTAGACGATCTGAGGGGTCTAGACCCTGTGTTAAACTGGTTTAACAAGAACACTTGAACAATTGACTGCACCTCCATAATTGTCTAAAATGGTTTGAAAATTGCAGCCATCCATGACGGAAATATTCTCTATTGTGGGTTAGGAATTAGTCTGAGTCTTTTTTACTCATCCTTCGGGGCTGGTGGGAATGGAAGGTCATGTGGCCATGGCACAAATAGGGCCTCAGAAAACCTGCTTCAGGACATGCTCTCTGGCACAGGTTTCCTTGTGATCTTGGGCAGGTCCAATGGGACCAGAATCTCAAAAGAGCTCAGCACTCACTAATCCTAGCTGGACTGGAAACCTATCCTTGAACCTCCTGAAACCAAACCCACAGAGAGACTAAGGCATCTAACCGCCCCCTTCGTCCCAGGCAGAAGAGTGGGCATTCACTTTTCTATTTTACTTGCGGATCCCAATCCAGTAGATATTCTCAGTGTGCACCTACCAGTTCGGACCTCACGGAAAAGACAGCTGAGGCAACTATGTCAGGATACTGGGGGCTGGCTGGTTGGTGTGGATGTTTATAAGAATACCCGGATACGTAGCCTGCAGAAAGGGACCTACATAGCCCCCATTATCATAGAACACCAGCGATGATTCTCCTATTCCATTGTCAACAACGTGTTATGATTTCTCTGCTCCCTTCTGTGTGTTTCAGGTTTACAACCACCACAAAAGATGTCTTCCTGCCAAGACCTGTGTTACCGACCCAGCTCATGTTATCCTGGCATATGCCCAGATCCATGTGTTGTTGCCCGCGATGAGCCTTGTGTCACTTCGTGTGGAGATTCGACAGCAGTGGTCTATCCACCACCGGTTTCCGTGGTATTCCCAGGACCAATTCTCTCTACTTCCCCTCAACACAGCGTAGTGCAAAGCACCTTACCAGCTCTACCCTATGGAGCTGGGGGTGTATCTGGGGGTGGTATTTTGGGTGGCTCAATTGGTTATGGTGGAGTTTACGGTGGTGCATACGGGGGTAGATATGGAGGTGGTTTAGGGGGTGGTTATGGGGGCTTATATGGAGGTGGTTATGGGGGCTTATATGGGGGTGGTTATGGGGGCTTATATGGGGGTGGTTATGGGGGCTTATATGGGGGTGGTTATAGGGGCTTATGCGGTTATGGGGGCTCGTATGGGTACGGGGGTGGATACGGGGGTGGCTATGGGGACTTATGTGGGTACGGGAGGAGATATGGAAGCAGGTGCTATTCCCCTCGCCGTGGAAGCTGTGGCCCATGTTAAACCCACAAGAAAGATCCACGGAAGAAGAAACAACCAGGAAATGAAAGAGAAGAGAGAGATTCACCACTCAGCTACAACACTACTCAAATCAGTGCGGGTTTTGGTTGTTCCTTGCCTGTATAAATCAGGCCTATCTATGCTTTCCTCTTGTTACCTGTTACCTTAGCTTTATGGTCTATATTGTTCTGCAGCTTAGTCTTACGCTCATATTGGGCTTTTGTCCTATTTGATGCTGAGGAGAAAAAAAATGGTTTAAGACAGGACATGACTGCCAAACTCTACAACTTCAAGAAAGAAAGCAGAATACCTTGTGCGAAATGCATCACCATGGACCAGTGACTGGTTGTAGCTCTCTTTGTAACCCTGAAAGTATATTCTTTGTACTCTGCATTACTTCATTCTGTGAGTGTAAACGGCACTGCTCATTCCCATTAAAAATTACACTGCATCATAGTATCGGCCTTCTGGTTTTCCTTTCCCCTCCATTCTTTCTCTCCAAAACACTCTGGGTGATTTTCTCCCCTGTGAAGATGTTTAGTACCAGCTCTATGCACTGCATCAATCTCACTCAAGCTCATAAGTAAGAAGAGACTCAGACACATTCCTTGGTCAATGGCATTGGGCAGGTCCTCTGGACCGGAGGGAATTTCTCTCTTGATGCACATTTCACTACTGGTGTTATTGAATGGGAGTTTTCCTTCCTGCTGAGGTATCGTTACCACACCGTGTAACTCAGAGGTCCCCACACTGTGGAGCACTCCCCACTGGGAGAGTGTGGGGGGTGGAGGAACATTCAGGGGAGGGTGCGATGGAGCCCGGGCCAGCCCCGACAGGGGACAGGGAAGGAGCACCACCTAGCCCTGCTCTGAGCTCCTCTCCTACTCCGCCCCCAGCTGCAGCCTCGGGTCCGTGCCCAGCCTTGGCTCCAGCCATGGCTCCGCCCATGCTGCTGGCCCTGGCCCCACCCTTGGCCCCGGTTCCCACTCCATTCCCAGGCCCAGACCAACCCCAGCTGCCATCCCAGCCTCAGCCCCCTTACCCCTGTCCACATCCCCAAACCCCGGGAGCTGCATCCCCACTCCCGGATCTGGCTCCGGGTCAGGGACTGTGGTCAGGGGGAAAGTTTAAAAAGTTTGAGGACCACTGATCTAGCTACATATCACCAAAAGGATAGGATGGAAAGAATAAATGCCTTTCAACTTTAATATAGTTCCCTGTTCAAAATATATTATTCATGGGGCTCAAAAATAATTACTCTCCTCTTATACTTTAATATATCATGTTACCTAACTTTTAAGGGTGTGTGAGTGCTGCTCTCCTCGGAAAAAAATCTGAAAGATTCTTTTAGTAGACTCATACATTTCCTCCAGTTGAGAGCTCATCTATAAGTTCTAAAACATGGCTTGTTTCACCTCTCACAAAATGTTCTAAGGCTCTGTTCCTGGAAACCCAATGCACGTCCTTCACTTTAAACATGTGGTTGTGTGTTTGAACTTAAGAGGCTATTGAAATGGTTCAAGGTTTCGCAGCTCTGTAAGTTCCTGCAAGTTTGTGGCCTGAGATTGCATAAATAAAAGAAAATTCCTCTCCTCTTTTCTTGGCATTATATAGTGAGAGACAGAGGTTAGAATCCAGCTAGGGAGCAGTCATTGACACCAGTGCCAAATGTGTTTCAGATACTACACATGTTCTGTATTACATGCACTTTCAATTTATTTTTGGCACATGGAAATGAATGTTTGAGGTGCAGAAGACTGGGGAATTTTTCTCGTTTCAGCTTCATGGTGGAACCTTGGTCTCCTATCCACTGGAGATCATAGAATCATAGAATATCAGGGTTGGAAGGGACCTCAGGAGGTCATCTAGTCCTACGTTAAAGTAACCCCTTGTCAGTGTTTGTTTTGATGTGTTCATAAACTAGGTTGCAACAATTTCTAGTATTTCATCCCATAGTCACATGAGGCGATCTAACGTTGATTTATCAGAAAATGTGGGTTGATGTATCTATGCACTGATAGACAGGATTTAGGGTTAACAGCTGATTTTACCCTCAGGATGCTGTATTGGGATACAGCTGGTGAATGTGTTGTTTTTGTTGTGACGTTCACTAACCACAGTGGGGGGTTTCTATTTGGGTCAAGCCAAACTGTGTTCAGGTTTCCACGTTTCAATACATTTTGTCACAATTTTAGAGCCTATGTAATTTTGGAACGGGGGGTGTAAAGCGATTCAGTGTTTGGGGAGGGCTGGTGAGGAGGGAGGGGTATATATCTCACACCTCTGCAGACTTCGGCCATAGCTGGGTCTGAAAAACTCACTAGCAGGGAATATCCCAGGGGTGACCTAATCCGGTCTATAGCGTGGAGAGTGGCTCTCCGGTAAACCACACGTCCAGCCGTGACCTGGGCAGGAAGACCGTGTTTCTGACTGGTTAGCCATTTTGACCATGGGGTCTGCCGGTCAGGACAAAGGGTGGTTCAAATTCAGCAGCTCCCACCACAGTTCCACTGAAAAGTCAACACTCATTTTCCTCTGCCGGTTGTTTGCATTCTTGTGGTTTCTTTATGTAATTGAAATCTTTCAGTTTTCCCCTTGGGCAATAGCACTCGGGTGGGATATGGTGAGGCTTTCTCAGAAGAACAGATTTTGGTTTGATTCACAAACACTCACTGATATTTTGTATATCAATGGTCTTCTATTATTACGATGTCAGGAGTATGTTACCTGAGTGGGAGGCCCAATTTGGAGTACTAGTGTCATTTTCAAATGTGTGTAAAAGTCTGTAATGTCATTTTCCGAATCAGGTGGTGCTTTATAGCCTGGGAATTTAATCATAAACTTTCTACCTATCATGATACTTAAGCTCTGATTATAGGCTTTCAAGGGAGGCTGCAGAATCTGATCAATGGAGGTTTTGAAGAACAGGTTAAACAAACACCCCTTAGGGACGGTGTAGGTGTAGTTGGTCCCACCTCAGAGCAGAGGGATGGACTATATGACCTCTCGAGGTCTCCTCCTGCCTTATATTTCAAACAATTCTATGATTCTATAGAATATTTAGAACAGGGAAATATATTCTTTTTGAAAGTCATTCATTTATTCCCATTCTATTAGAGACAAGTGTAACAAGCGGGTAATTCCCTCTTGTGCAGAGAACCTTTGCACAATTCCTTTGACCAATTAATGTACTGATTCTCTTCTCTCTTATGAGCATGAGTGGGATTGATGCAGCACATAGAGCTTGTACTGACTTCCTGCAGAGGGGAGAATTTCATCCAGAGTGTTTTGGAAAGAAAGAATGGAGGGGAAAGGAAAACCAGAAGGCCGATAATATGATGCAGCATAATTTTTAATGGGAATGAGCATCGGAGTTTACACTTACAGAATGAATGCATGCAGAGGACAGAAATTGTATTTTCAGGGTTACAAAGAGAGCTACAACCAATCACCAGCTCCAAAGTGATGCGTGTCACACAATCTGTTCTGCAGTCTTGCAGCCAACCACGCAGTTTGAAAATCATCTCACATTTTCCACCAGATTAAGTCACTTGGGGTGGACCGTTCAGCATCAAAAAGGACAAAGCATAATATGAGCATAAGACGAAAGTGCAAAACCACTAGACTATAAAGAAAAGGTAACATGTAACGAGAAGAAGCCATACAGAGGCCTGGTTTATATAGGCGATGAACACCCACAGCCCCCACTGATTTCGAGTGGAGTTGCAGGCTCCCATTTTTGAGAAGTTGAGTGGTGAATCTCTCTCTTCTCTTTCATTTCCTGGTTGTTTCTTCTTCCGTGGATCTTTCTTCTGGGTTTAACATGGGCCACAGCTTCCACGGCGAGGGAAATAGCACCTGCTACCATATCTCTTCCCATACCCACATAAGTCCCCATAGCCACCCCCGTACCCATACGAGCCCCCATAACCGCATAAGCCCCCATAACCATATGAGCCTCCATAACCGCATAAGCCCCTATAACCATATAAGCCCCCATAACCACCCCCATATAAGCCCCCATAACCACCCCCATATAAGCCCCCATAACCACCCCCTAAACCACCTCCATATCTACCCCCGTATGTACCACCGTAAACTCCACCATAACCAATTGAGCCACCCAAAATACCACCCCCAGATACACCCCCAGCTCCATAGGGTAGAGCTGGTAAGGTGCTTCGCACTACACTGTGTTGAGGGGAAGTAGAGAGAATTGGTCCTGGGAATAGCACGGAAACCGGTGGTGGATAGACCACTGCTGTCGAATCTCCACACGAGGTGATACAAGGCTCACCGCGGGCAACAACACATGGATCTGGGCATATGCCAGGATAATATGAGCTGGGTCGGTAACACAGGTCTTGGCAGGAAGACATCTTTTGTGGTGGTCGTAAACCTGAAACACACAGAAGGGAGCGGAGGAAACATAACACGCTGTGGGTAGAGCTGCTAGTCAATAGTTATATTTCAAACCTGACCTCCACGGTTTAATGGAAACAGCAAGGTCAGATCATCAGCCCAGGCAACCCATTGTGATTCCAGTGAAATCACCCAAGGAGCTGGCAATGTGTATTTACACATAAAGGCTCAGAGTATGCAGTCTATTATCCAAGTCGTCTAAGGCTGAGAATTTTCATAGCTGTCTGAAGAATTTACATGTCCAATCCCAAATTATAATTATTGGGAACAGAGGTCCAAATCCCATATGTAGCTTTGAAAATCCCAACGAGATATTTTGAAAGTCAGCATGTCCAAACATCTACGATTGACTAGCTACAGAAAGTCTCCTGTGCAAAGAAAGACGCTTCCTGTCCCAACCTTTGTAAAATCACACCACAGGACTTAGGTCAAAATTCAAACTATCAATAAAGCAACAATTGGCAGCACTCGGAGCCGGAGAGACTTACCAAGTTCACCAATGGGAAGAGGTCAAGAGAAGTGGATAGAACAACCTGGAGTTGCAGGCACTTTTATACACCTTCTTAGCCAATGGGAAGGATAGTAGACACCCTTTATGCACTCAGACCTTGTTATTAACCCAATAAACTATTTTCTTGAATGTGCAACTCCTCTAATTATTGTAATGGCTTTGGTCATGGTTAATGATTACTATTCAATTCACAGACCCACATAGGATGACATGCATGCTGCTACTGGTAATTCCCGGTCATCTTGTATCTTTATGGTCCTGATCTCATCATGGTATCATTCCATTGGCTTTCTTGGTGTCAACAGGGGACTAAATCTACCTCCATTCCTTTAATTCTGCTTTGAATAATCTCAGACTATGTGGGTGACTCAGGGGTGTATCGCTGATACAATCTGCTGTCATGTACAAGATTCCACATTAGTTCTTTTTATCCGGACTAGTATCTAATTAGCGGCAAGGTGGAGTTTACCCTTGAAACTCCTTGGAGGATCAGAGGTATTACTTAGCACGCTTGGAATACCTACCCATACCAATTCACTATGTGTTTGCGCCAACATGCTTTTGAAATCTGTGGATGTCTTTCCAATCAATGCAATGGCCTTCAAACTAGGCCTTCTGGATTACAATACTCTCCTGGATTCATGGTCAATTTAAGACCTGTGAACAACTTCAATACCCGATAAGCCTTCGAAGTGGAGCTGAAGCAGGATCAAAATGGTGAATACATTTTTATTTTCTACCTCTGCCCAGAGATGACATTCAGCCTAATGGGTTTAGGCATTCCCCTCAGAAGAGAAGTGCAGTTAAGTGATCAGTGGTTTAGAGTCAAGGATTCAAGTGAGAACCAAAATAGAACCCACAAAGTCTATAATCAAAATAGAACCCACAAAGTCTACTTACTGCAGTGGGAGAAAGGGACTATTTAGTCTGTATTCCTGTTGCAGAAAAGTTGGAATGTGTGGAAATCCAAACACAATTTGCCACGACCTGAACTTTTGGCTGGACGCGCCCATGTGCTGATGAGCAAAATTTAGGGCAAGCAGTTGGTTTAATTCTCAGGAGACTGTACTGGCATATATCTGCTGAATGTACACGGTTGTGATGTTGACATCACTATTATGTTTTCCTTGCATTGCACATGTTCCAGTACATTTTGTTATAATTTTGGAGTACATGTAGGGGTGTAGGTTTATTCGGGACTTGAGTTGGGATGAGGGGATGGATATATATTTCCCAGCTCTGTGGAATTGAGAGAATATCCCTGTTTCCTGCTCCTTACCCCCCAATAGCTCCTAATCCTTGCGCGTACAGCTTCAGACATTAATAAAAAGGTGCCAGTCTCTTTCATAGCAATTTATGGTTTCCCTGTTTTATGAGGCCAGCAATTCTCACAACACCCATATGAAACAGGTAGTTATTATCTTCTTACCTAAGAAAGTGATCACTGATGCCCAGAGCCTAACTGACTTGCCCAAGGCCACTCCAGTGGAAAGACTGGGAAATTCGGGCACATCTAATTCCTAATAGTTAACATTTGAACTCTTATATCTCCAGGATGCGTTCAGGGCTCCATAGTGCTGTTTGCAAAATAAGCCGGAGCAGGGTGCAGACAACGTTACTCATGCCAGTGATTTAGTTAAGACTGAATCTCAGAATGCAAACCAGCTCTGTGCAGCATCAGAATACAGTTCCTTGGTTTCTAATTCATACGTGTCAGCAATTGATGCTGATAAACAAACAGAAAATGTTATTTTGTGAAAAGAGATCACTCAGCTTATGTAAGCTGTCATAGTTGACTTTCCTTCAATGGGGCAATGCCAACCTATAGCAGCTGAGAGTGGTGGCTCTCAAATTGCACTTTATACTCATTTGAATTCACAAATTTCCAGACTCAGTGCAACCATTTGTCCACATCCTTTAGTGTTCTGTCTCTTCTAGAATAAAGAAACAGAAACCTCAGAAAAATTATGAAGGACAAAGGTGTTCAATATAGAAGAAAATGCCATTTCTTCTTCTTCTTCTTCTTCTTCTTCTTCTTCTTCAAAATTTCTTCATTACACCCCAATGTTAGAGAATCTCTTTGTCAGTCTCTCTCTAATTATACCTGAATATATATGAGAGGCAATCACCATAGTTAAATGGAAATAGTAGGGTGAGATCCTAAGCTGGTGTAAATATGTTGACTCACATGAGTTAACCAAGTATATTTCTACGTACACGTATTAAAAAGGTACCAGAATAATGTTGTCTAATATCAAAGTAGCTTTAGCCTGAGACTTTTCTTCTTGTCTAAGGATATGAATTAAGCAGAATTAGTGCTCTCGATATGCTGTGTGGCTTTGAAAATAGCTGTTTTATAATTTGAAATACAAAATCCACCAATGCCTACAACTTACTAAGTAAAAAGAAACTTTTCTGGGGAAAAAAACCCTTAACAATACCAAGAATCACAGAGTTTCTCTGCAAGAATCAGTCAGAAGTTAAACTATCAGAAGTGCAACATTGACATAGTTATAAAGCAATTGCATTGAATCAGAATTACGCAGTTCACCTATGAGAATAAGTCAAGAGAAGTGATTAGCAGAACGCTGAGTTGGGAGCACATTCGTATGCAGTTTTAGCCCACCAGAAGGCTAAGAGACACCCTGGGTGCAGGAAGAACGTGTCAATTACAAAACAAAATATTTTGCACAAGTAATTCTTCCCATTACTGGAAAATGTTATGATCACGGTTTAGGATTATAATTCTAACTCATGTCATGCACAAGAGTCCAAATTAGTTCTTTAAATTCAGTATGGTATCTAATTTGGAATTTACTCTGGGATCTCATTAGATAGGAGGGGATATTTTATTTTGCATGCTTTTATGCCCACCCACCCACCACTATTTACAATGGGCCCTGATCCTAAGCCCACTGAAATCCAAGGCCATCTTTGCAATGAGTTGAGTTTCCTCCAAATAAGGACCTGAAGGTTGCAATCCTCTCCTCCATATAGGGACAGCAAAAAGACTATGCCCCATTTAGACGCCTCTTAAACATTCAAAGGAGTGCTAAAGGGGATTGAAGTGGAGCAGAGGTCTCTAGGCTGGCCTGCTACTCTAGGGTTAATTTCATTCTACCATGCTTAGGAACTTGGCTGTGAAGGGACCTACAGTCATGGGAGTTTTGAATCAACCCCAATGACGTTTCTGCACTGGACACGAGCTGGAAATCTGGCTCTCTATTTCAAGGAATATGTTGCTAGGCACTCCAGCTCTAGATGTTCTCTGTATTCTTTTTCTCTTTGAAGGAAAAGCATCCTCAATTTTTAGGCATGTCTGTACACTTTTTAGCAGGCTGTTCTGACTCTACTTGAAAGCTCCCGAGTCCTTCAGCATAAAACATTAAGACCCAGAAGCCAAGAATTTCAAAAGTGACTGGTGATTTCTGATGCCTGCTTGAGGCAAGGAACAGAGTAGGAATTAAGCATTTTGGAAAACAGGGAATAACAAGGTAGGTGATGTTGGGCACCAATATCACCAGTCACTTTTGAAAATCTTGGCCTTGTATTTAGCCATAAGTGATAACCTCCCTCTCTTTCATCTCCCCATATAGGAAAAGGGTGGTGGTCATAAATTACTCATTCTGGGGGGATTCCAATCTACTTATCCATGTGAGAATGTTGCACAGTGACTACTAACACAGCAGCTAAACCTTTCCTAGGTGAACTTCTCTGACAGAGGTGCTACTGGGTATTATTGCACAAAAGATATAGGACCAGAGGAACTACTGAGCAATTTCTATGTGCCTGGATATCCAAAGAGATTTCTCTAGTAAGCTTCATAGAGTCTTTTGTTCTTCCTAGTAATAGGAAACTATTTGAGGGATTTACTTAGCAGTTAAAAAAACATTCTGAGAATGGTGGTATTGATTTCTAATGGTGGTATTGATCCGGTGCTAAGGTTGGTCAGATTCTTGATTAGTCTTATTTCTCCTGGAAGCTCATTCCTCAACCATGCCGCCTCCGTCCCCCCGATGACTAAGTAGACTTTATTTCCATCTCTCCTGGTATTCTTCCCAGGTTTTGTCAGGAACATTGTCCCTGAAGAACACCACTGACTTGCTAGGTTATGAATGGAAATGCAGTTCCAAGATTTTAATCCTAAACCTTTAAACAACACTGCACTCCTTCCTTTCATCTACTGCCACTTTTTCATGCAACTCAGGGAAATAACTTCAGTAAGCAAACCTTGTGTATTCAATTTTGTTCATCGCTTGAGTCCTTGACTCTAAAGCACGGATCATGTCTTCAGACTGGAATGTTTAAGTGCTTTAGACTGAGTGTTATCTCCGGGCACGGCTAGAACACAAAAGAATATGCACCATTTTGAGACTGCTTCAACTCCACTTTGAAGGCTTATCGGGTATTGAAGTTGTTCACAGGTCTTAAATTGGCCATGAATCCAGGAGAGTATTGTAATCCAGAAGGCCTAGTTTGAAGGCCATTGCATTGATTGGAAAGACATTCATGGCTTTCAAAAGCATCTTGGCACAACACATAGTGAATACTTATGGGTAGGTACTGCAAGCACGCTAAGTAATACCTCCGATCCTCCAAGGAGTTTCAAGGGTAAACTCCACCTTGCTGCTAATTAGATACTAGTCTGGAAACAAAGAACTAACATGGAATCCTGTGCATGACAGCAGATTGTTCTAGTGATACACCTCTGAGTCACCCTCATATTCTGAAGTTCTTCAAAGCAGAATTGAAGAAATGGAGCAAGATTTAGTCCCATTTTGACACCAAGAAAGTCAGTGGGATGATACCATGAAGATATCAGGCACATAAAGATTCAAGATGAAAGGGACCTGCCGGTAGCAGCATGCATGTCATCCTGTGTGGGTCTGTGAATTGAATAGTAATCATTAACCATGATCAAAGCCATTACAATAATTAGAGGAGTTGCACATTCAAGAAAATAGTTTATTGGGTTAACAACAAGGTCCGAGTGCATAAAGGGTGTCTACTATCCTTCCCATTGGCTAAGAAGGTGTATAAAAGTGCCTGCAACTCCAGGTTCTTCCATCCACTTCTCTCGACTCCTTCCCCTTGGTGAGCTTGGTAAGTCTACTTGGCTCCAATTGATACAATTGCTGCTTTAGTGAATGTTTTCACTTTGAACTAATTCCTGCTCTAATAGGGTGTGACTTTAGAAATGTTGGGACAGGGGCATCTTTCTTTGGGTAGGAGTCTTTCTGTAGCTAGTCAATTGCAGGTATTGGTGGATGCTGTCTTTTCAAACTATCTGGTTGGGATTTTCAAATCTGCATATGGGATTTGGACCCCATTCCCAAAAATTATAATTGGAGATTGGACATGGAAATTCCTTACACAATTATGAGAAATCTCAGCCTCTGTCTACTTTGATACTAGACTGCACTACTCTGACCCTTGATATATAAATACACATTGCCAGATCTTCAGCTGACTTCATTGGAGTCACAAAGGTTTACTTGGGTGATGATCTGACTCTACCATTTCCATAAAACATTGGAGATCAGATTTCAAATATAATTTTTGAAAAGCAGTTCTATGGTCCTTTTCTGATATAGTTGTAGATATAGAAAAAACTCAGAGTATACACACAGACATATATATATATATATAGATATAGATATATGTAGTCTCCTTCAGGGCAAAGTTAGCCTGTGCTTTAGGTGTGTTGGGCAGAAAGTCACTTTAAGGGCACTATACTCCATAGTGGACAACTTCAGAACTCTTATACCTTAAATTGAGGCGTGTGATGCTGCACATTACTAGAGATAATATATTGGGTGAGATGGACCACTGACCTGATGCAATACGGCAATATTTGACTTTTTACTGGTACAACTCATGATTTTCGATCCAGATCTTTAGCTGCTGTAAGTCAAAGTAGCGCATTTGAGTGAAAGGCAAGTATGATGATTTAGACGATCTGAGGGGTCTAGACCCTGTGTTAAACTGGTTTAACAAGAACACTTGAGCAATTGACTGCACCTCCATAATTGTCTAAAATGGTTTGAAAATTGCAGCCATCCATGATGGAAATATTCTCTATTGTGGGTTAGGAATTAGTCTGAGTCTTTTTTACTCATCCTTCAGGGGCTGGTGGGAATGGAAGGTCATGTGGCCAGGGCACAAATAGGGCCTCAGAAAACCTGCTTCAGGACATGCTCTCTGGCACAGGTTTCTTTGTGATCTTGGGCAAGTCCAATGGGACCAGAATCTCAAAAGAGCTCAGCACTCACTAATCCTAGCTGGACTGGAAACCTATCCTTGAACCTCCTGAAACCAAACCCACAGAGAGACTAAGGCATCTAACCGCCCCTTTCGTCCCAGGCAGAACCTGAGAATGGGCATTCACTTTTCTATTTTACTTGCGGATCCCAATCCAGTAGATATTCTCAGTGTGCACCTACCAGTTCGGACCTCACGGAAAAGACAGCTGAGGCAACTATGTCAGCAATACTGGGGGCTGGCTGGTTGGTGTGGATGTTTATAAGAATACCCGGATACGTAGCCTGCAGAAAGGGACCTACATAGCCCCCATTATCATAGAACACCAGCGATGATTCTCCTATTCCATTGTCAACAACGTGTTATGTTTTCTCTGCTCCCTTCTGTGTGTTTCAGGTTTACAACCACCACAAAAGATGTCTTCCTGCCAAGACCTGTGTTACCGACCCAGCTCATGTTATCCTGGCATATGCCCAGATCCATGTGTTGTTGCCCGCGATGAGCCTTGTGTCACTTCGTGTGGAGATTCGACAGCAGTGGTCTATCCACCACCGGTTTCCGTGGTATTCCCAGGACCAATTCTCTCTACTTCCCCTCAACACAGCGTAGTGCAAAGCACCTTACCAGCTCTACCGTATGGAGCTGGGGGTGTATCTGGGGGTGGTATTTTGGGTGGCTCAATTGGTTATGGTGGAGTTTACGGTGGTGCATACGGGGGTAGATATGGAGGTGGTTTAGGGGGTGGTTATGGGGGCTTATATGGAGGTGGTTATGGGGGCTTATATGGGAGTGGTTATGGGGGCTTATATGGGGGTGGTTATGGGGGCTTATATGGGGGTGGTTATAGGGGCTTATGCGGTTATGGGGGCTCGTATGGGTATGGGGGTGGATACGGGGGTGGCTATGGGGACTTATGTGGGTACGGGAGGAGATATGGAAGCAGGTGCTATTCCCCTCGCCGTGGAAGCTGTGGCCCATGTTAAACCCACAAGAAAGATCCACGGAAGAAGAAACAACCAGGAAATGAAAGAGAAGAGAGAGATTCACCACTCAGCTACAACACTACTCAAATCAGTGCGGGTTTTGGTTGTTCCTTGCCTGTATAAATCAGGCCTATCTATGCTTTCCTCTTGTTACCTGTTACCTTAGCTTTATGGTCTATATTGTTCTGCAGCTTAGTCTTACGCTCATATTGGGCTTTTGTCCTGTTTGATGCTGAGGAGAAAAAAAATGGTTTAAGACAGGACATGACTGCCAAACTCTACAACTTCAAGAAAGAAAGCAGAATACCTTGTGCGAAATGCATCACCATGGACCAGTGACTGGTTGTAGCAGTCTTTGTAACCCTGAAAGTATATTCTTTGTACTCTGCATTACTTCATTCTGTGAGTGTAAACGGCACTGCTCATTCCCATTAAAAATTATACTGCATCATAGTATCGGCCTTCTGGTTTTCCTTTCCCCTCCATTCTTTCTCTCCAAAACACTCTGGGTGATTTTCTCCCCTGTGAAGATGTTTAGTACCAGCTCTATGCACTGCATCAATCTCACTCAAGCTCATAAGTAAGAAGAGACTCAGACACATTCCTTGGTCAATGGCATTGGGCAGGTCCTCTGGACCGGAGGGAATTTCTCTCTTGATGCACATTTCACTACTGGTGTTATTGAATGGGAGTTTTCCTTCCTGCTGAGGTATCGTTACCACACCGTGTAACTCAGAGGTCCCCACACTGTGGAGCACTCCCAACTGGGAGAGTGTGGGGGGTGGAGGAACATTCAGGGGAGGGTGCGATGGAGCCCGGGCCAGCCCCGACAGGGGACAGGGAAGGAGCACCACCTAGCCCTGCTCTGAGCTCCTCTCCTACTCCGCCCCCAGCTGCAGCCTCGGGTCCGTGCCCAGCCTTGGCTCCAGCCATGGCTCCGCCCATGCTGCTGGCCCTGGCCCCACCCTTGGCCCCGGTTCCCACTCCATTCCCAGGCCCAGACCAACCCTAGCTGCCATCCCAGCCTCAGCCCCCTTACCTCTGTCCACATCCCCAAACCCCAGGAGCTGCATCCCCACTCCCGGATCTGGCTCCGGGTCAGGGACTGTGGTCGGGGGAAAGTTTAAAAAGTTTGAGGACCACTGATCTAGCTACATATCACCAAAAGGATAGGATGGAAAGAATAAATGCCTTTCAACTTTAATATAGTTCCCTGTTCAAAATATATTATTCATGGGGCTCAAAAATAATTACTCTCCTCTTATACTTTAATATATCATGTTACCTAACTTTTAAGGGTGTGTGAGTGCTGCTCTCCTCGGAAAAAAATCTGAAAGATTCTTTTAGTAGACTCATACATTTCCTCCAGTTGAGAGCTCATCTATAAGTTCTAAAACATGGCTTGTTTCACCTCTCACAAAATGTTCTAAGGCTCTGTTCCTGGAAACCCAATGCACGTCCTTCACTTTAAACATGTGGTTGTGTGTTTGAACTTAAGAGGCTATTGAAATGGTTCAAGGTTTCGCAGCTCTGTAAGTTCCTGCAAGTTTGTGGCCTGAGATTGCATAAATAAAAGAAAATTCCTCTCCTCTTTTCTTGGCATTATATAGTGAGAGACAGAGGTTAGAATCCAGCTAGGGAGCAGTCATTGACACCAGTGCCAAATGTGTTTCAGATACTACACATGTTCTATATTACATGCACTTTCAATTTATTTTTGGCACATGGAAATGAATGTTTGAGGTGCAGAAGACTGGGGAATTTTTCTCGTTTCAGCTTCATGGTGGAACCTTGGTCTCCTATCCACTGGAGATCATAGAATCATAGAATATCAGGGTTGGAAGGGACCTCAGGAGGTCATCTAGTCCTACGTTAAAGTAACCCCTTGTCAGTGTTTGTTTTGATGTGTTCATAAACTAGGTTGCAACAATTTCTAGTATTTCATCCCATAGTCAAATGAGGCGATCTAACGTTGATTTATCAGAAAATGTGGGTTGATGTATCTATGCACTGATAGACAGGATTTAGGGTAAACAGCTGATTTTACCCTCAGGATGCTGTATTGGGATACAGCTGGTGAATGTGTTGTTTTTGTTGTGACGTTCACTAACCACAGTGGGGGGTTTCTATTTGGGTCAAGCCAAACTGTGTTCAGGTTTCCACGTTTCAATACATTTTGTCACAATTTTAGAGCCTATGTAATTTTGGAACGGGGGGTGTAAAGCGATTCAGTGTTTGGGGAGGGCTGGTGAGGAGGGAGGGGTATATATCTCACACCTCTGCAGACTTCGGCCATAGCTGGGTCTGAAAAACTCACTAGCAGGGAATATCCCAGGGGTGACCTAATCCGGTCTATAGCGTGGAGAGTGGCTCTCCGGTAAACCACACGTCCAGCCGTGACCTGGGCAGGAAGACCGTGTTTCTGACTGGTTAGCCATTTTGACCATGGGGTCTGCCGGTCAGGACAAAGGGTGGTTCAAATTCAGCAGCTCCCACCACAGTTCCACTGAAAAGTCAACACTCATTTTCCTCTGCCGGTTGTTTGCATTCTTGTGGTTTCTTTATGTAATTGAAATCTTTGCAGTTTTCCCCTTGGGCAATAGCACTCAGGTAGGATATGGTGAGGCTTTCTCAGAAGAACAGATTTTGGTTTGATTCACAAACACTCACTGATATTTTGTATATCAATGGTCTTCTATTATTACGATGTCAGGAGTATGTTACCTGAGTGGGAGGCCCAATTTGGAGTACTAGTGTCATTTTCAAATGTGTGTAAAAGTCTGTAATGTCATTTTCCGAATCAGGTGGTGCTTTATAGCCTGGGAATTTAATCATAAACTTTCTACCTATCATGATACTTAAGCTCTGATTATAGGCTTTCAAGGGAGGCTGCAGAATCTGATCAATGGAGGTTTTGAAGAACAGGTTAAACAAACACCCCTTAGGGACGGTGTAGGTGTAGTTGGTCCCACCTCAGAGCAGAGGGATGGACTATATGACCTCTCGAGGTCTCCTCCTGCCTTATATTTCAAACAATTCTATGATTCTATAGAATATTTAGAACAGGGAAATATATTCTTTTTGAAAGTCATTCATTTATTCCCATTCTATTAGAGACAAGTGTAACAAGCGGGTAATTCCCTCTTGTGCAGAGAACCTTTGCACAATTCCTTTGACCAATTAATGTACTGATTCTCTTCTCTCTTATGAGCATGAGTGGGATTGATGCAGCACATAGAGCTTGTACTGACTTCCTGCAGAGGGGAGAATTTCATCCAGAGTGTTTTGGAAAGAAAGAATGGAGGGGAAAGGAAAACCAGAAGGCCGATAATATGATGCAGCATAATTTTTAATGGGAATGAGCATCGGAGTTTACACTTACAGAATGAATGCATGCAGAGGACAGAAATTGTATTTTCAGGGTTACAAAGAGAGCTACAACCAATCACCAGCTCCAAAGTGATGCGTGTCACACAATCTGTTCTGCAGTCTTGCAGCCAACCACGCAGTTTGAAAATCATCTCACATTTTCCACCAGATTAAGTCACTTGGGGTGGACCGTTCAGCATCAAAAAGGACAAAGCATAATATGAGCATAAGACGAAAGTGCAAAACCACTAGACTATAAAGAAAAGGTAACATGTAACGAGAAGAAGCCATACAGAGGCCTGGTTTATATAGGCGATGAACACCCACAGCCCCCACTGATTTCGAGTGGAGTTGCAGGCTCCCATTTTTGAGAAGTTGAGTGGTGAATCTCTCTCTTCTCTTTCATTTCCTGGTTGTTTCTTCTTCCGTGGATCTTTCTTCTGGGTTTAACATGGGCCACAGCTTCCACGGCGAGGGAAATAGCACCTGCTACCATATCTCTTCCCATACCCACATAAGTCCCCATAGCCACCCCCGTACCCATACGAGCCCCCATAACCGCATAAGCCCCCATAACCATATGAGCCTCCATAACCGCATAAGCCCCTATAACCATATAAGCCCCCATAACCACCCCCATATAAGCCCCCATAACCACCCCTGTATAAGCCCCCATAACCACCCCCATATAAGCCCCCATAACCACCCCCTAAACCACCTCCATATCTACCCCCGTATGTACCACCGTAAACTCCACCATAACCAATTGAGCCACCCAAAATACCACCCCCAGATACACCCCCAGCTCCATAGGGTAGAGCTGGTAAGGTGCTTTGCACTATGCTGTGTTGAGGGGAAGTAGAGAGAATTGGTCCTGGGAATACCACGGAAACCGGTGGTGGATAGACCACTGCTGTCGAATCTCCACACGAGGTGATACAAGGCTCACCGCGGGCAACAACACATGGATCTGGGCATATGCCAGGATAATATGAGCTGGGTCGGTAACACAGGTCTTGGCAGGAAGACATCTTTTGTGGTGGTCGTAAACCTGAAACACACAGAAGGGAGCGGAGGAAACATAACACGCTGTGGGTAGAGCTGCTAGTCAATAGTTATATTTCAAACCTGACCTCCACGGTTTAATGGAAACAGCAAGGTCAGATCATCAGCCCAGGCAACCCATTGTGATTCCAGTGAAATCACCCGAGGAGCTGGCAATGTGTATTTATACATAAAGGCTCAGCGTATGCAGTCTATTATCCAAGTCGTCTAAGGCTGAGAATTTTCATAGCTGTCTGAAGAATTTACATGTCCAATCCCAAATTATAATTATTGGGAACAGAGGTCCAAATCCCATATGTAGCTTTGAAAATCCCAACGAGATATTTTGAAAGTCAGCATGTCCAAACATCTACGATTGACTAGCTACAGAAAGTCTCCTGTGCAAAGAAAGGCGCTTCCTGTCCCAACCTTTGTAAAATCACACCACAGGACTTAGGTCAAAATTCAAACTATCAATAAAGCAACAATTGGCAGCACTCGGAGCCGGAGAGACTTACCAAGTTCACCAATGGGAAGAGGTCAAGAGAAGTGGATAGAACAACCTGGAGTTGCAGGCACTTTTATACACCTTCTTAGCCAATGGGAAGGATAGTAGACACCCTTTATGCACTCAGACCTTGTTATTAACCCAATAAACTATTTTCTTGAATGTGCAACTCCTCTAATTATTGTAATGGCTTTGGTCATGGTTAATGATTACTATTCAATTCACAGACCCACATAGGATGACATGCATGCTGCTACTGGTAATTCCCGGTCATCTTGTATCTTTATGGTCCTGATCTCATCATGGTATCATTCCATTGGCTTTCTTGGTGTCAACAGGGGACTAAATCTACCTCCATTCCTTTAATTCTGCTTTGAATAATCTCAGACTATGTGGGTGACTCAGGGGTGTATCGCTGATACAATCTGCTGTCATGTACAAGATTCCACATTAGTTCTTTTTATCCGGACTAGTATCTAATTAGCGGCAAGGTGGAGTTTACCCTTGAAACTCCTTGGAGGATCAGAGGTATTACTTAGCACGCTTGGAATACCTACCCGTACCAATTCACTATGTGTTTGCGCCAACATGCTTTTGAAATCTGTGGATGTCTTTCCAATCAATGCAATGGCCTTCAAACTAGGCCTTCTGGATTACAATACTCTCCTGGATTCATGGTCAATTTAAGACCTGTGAACAACTTCAATACCCGATAAGCCTTCGAAGTGGAGCTGAAGCAGGATCAAAATGGTGAATACATTTTTTTCTACCTCTGCCCAGAGATAACATTCAGCCTAATGGGTTTAGGCATTCCCCTCAGAAGAGAAGTGCAGTTAAGTGATCAGTGGTTTAGAGTCAAGGATTCAAGTGAGAACCAAAATAGAACCCACAAAGTCTATAATCAAAATAGAACCCACAAAGTCTACTTACTGCAGTGGGAGAAAGGGACTATTTAGTCTGTATTCCTGTTGCAGAAAAGTTGGAATGTGTGGAAATCCAAACACAATTTGCCACGACCTGAACTTTTGGCTGGACGCGCCCATGTGCTGATGAGCAAAATTTAGGGCAAGCAGTTGGTTTAATTCTCAGGAGACTGTACTGGCATATATCTGCTGAATGTACACGGTTGTGATGTTGACATCACTATTATGTTTTCCTTGCATTGCACATGTTCCAGTACATTTTGTTATAATTTTGGAGTACATGTAGGGGTGTAGGTTTATTCGGGACTTGAGTTGGGATGAGGGGATGGATATATATTTCCCAGCTCTGTGGAATTGAGAGAATATCCCTGTTTCCTGCTCCTTACCCCCCAATAGCTCCTAATCCTTGCGCGTACAGCTTCAGACATTAATAAAAAGGTGCCAGTCTCTTTCATAGCAATTTATGGTTTCCCTGTTTTATGAGGCCAGCAATTCTCACAACACCCATATGAAACAGGTAGTTATTATCTTCTTACCTAAGAAAGTGATCACTGATGCCCAGAGCCTAACTGACTTGCCCAAGGCCACTCCAGTGGAAAGATTGGGAAACTCGGGCACATCTAATTCCTAATAGTTAACATTTGAACTCTTATATCTCCAGGATGCGTTCAGGGCTCCATAGTGCTGTTTGCAAAATAAGCCGGAGCAGGGTGCAGACAACGTTACTCATGCCAGTGATTTAGTTAAGACTGAATCTCAGAATGCAAACCAGCTCTGTGCAGCATCAGAATACAGTTCCTTGGTTTCTAATTCATACGTGTCAGCAATTGATGCTGATAAACAAACAGAAAATGTTATTTTGTGAAAAGAGATCACTCAGCTTATGTAAGCTGTCATAGTTGACTTTCCTTCAATGGGGCAATGCCAACCTATAGCAGCTGAGAGTGGTGGCTCTCAAATTGCACTTTATACTCATTTGAATTCACAAATTTCCAGACTCAGTGCAACCATTTGTCCACATCCTTTAGTGTTCTGTCTCTTCTAGAATAAAGAAACAGAAACCTCAGAAAAATTATGAAGGACAAAGGTGTTCAATATAGAAGAAAATGCCATTTCTTCTTCTTCTTCTTCTTCTTCTTCTTCTTCAAAATTTCTTCATTACACCCCAATGTTAGAGAATCTCTTTGTCAGTCTCTCTCTAATTATACCTGAATATATATGAGAGGCAATCACCATAGTTAAATGGAAATAGTAGGGTGAGATCCTAAGCTGGTGTAAATATGTTGACTCACATGAGTTAACCAAGTATATTTCTACGTACACGTATTAAAAAGGTACCAGAATAATGTTGTCTAATATCAAAGTAGCTTTAGCCTGAGACTTTTCTTCTTGTCTAAGGATATGAATTAAGCAGAATTAGTGCTCTCGATATGCTGTGTGGCTTTGAAAATAGCTGTTTTATAATTTGAAATACAAAATCCACCAATGCCTACAACTTACTAAGTAAAAAGAAACTTTTCTGGGGAAAAAAACCCTTAACAATACCAAGAATCACAGAGTTTCTCTGCAAGAATCAGTCAGAAGTTAAACTATCAGAAGTGCAACATTGACATAGTTATAAAGCAATTGCATTGAATCAGAATTACGCAGTTCACCTATGAGAATAAGTCAAGAGAAGTGATTAGCAGAACGCTGAGTTGGGAGCACATTCGTATGCAGTTTTAGCCCACCAGAAGGCTAAGAGACACCCTGGGTGCAGGAAGAACGTGTCAATTACAAAACAAAATATTTTGCACAAGTAATTCTTCCCATTACTGGAAAATGTTATGATCACGGTTTAGGATTATAATTCTAACTCATGTCATGCACAAGAGTCCAAATTAGTTCTTTAAATCCAGTATGGTATCTAATTTGGAATTTACTCTGGGATCTCATTAGATAGGAGGGGATATTTTATTTTGCATGCTTTTATGCCCACCCACCCACCACTATTTACAATGGGCCCTGATCCTAAGCCCACTGAAATCCAAGGCCATCTTTGCAATGAGTTGAGTTTCCTCCAAATAAGGACCTGAAGGTTGCAATCCTCTCCTCCATATAGGGACAGCAAAAAGACTATGCCCCATTTAGACGCCTCTTAAACATTCAAAGGAGTGCTAAAGGGGATTGAAGTGGAGCAGAGGTCTCTAGGCTGGCCTGCTACTCTAGGGTTAATTTCATTCTACCATGCTTAGGAACTTGGCTGTGAAGGGACCTACAGTCATGGGAGTTTTGAATCAACCCCAATGACGTTTCTGCACTGGACACGAGCTGGAAATCTGGCTCTCTATTTCAAGGAATATGTTGCTAGGCACTCCAGCTCTAGATGTTCTCTGTATTCTTTTTCTCTTTGAAGGAAAAGCATCCTCAATTTTTAGGCATGTCTGTACACTTTTTAGCAGGCTGTTCTGACTCTACTTGAAAGCTCCCGAGTCCTTCAGCATAAAACATTAAGACCCAGAAGCCAAGAATTTCAAAAGTGACTGGTGATTTCTGATGCCTGCTTGAGGCAAGGAACAGAGTAGGAATTAAGCATTTTGGAAAACAGGGAATAACAAGGTAGGTGATGTTGGGCACCAATATCACCAGTCACTTTTGAAAATCTTGGCCTTGTATTTAGCCATAAGTGATAACCTCCCTCTCTTTCATCTCCCCATATAGGAAAAGGGTGGTGGTCATAAATTACTCATTCTGGGGGGATTCCAATCTACTTATCCATGTGAGAATGTTGCACAGTGACTACTAACATAGCAGCTAAACCTTTCCTAGGTGAACTTCTCTGACAGAGGTGCTACTGGGTATTATTGCACAAAAGATATAGGACCAGAGGAACTACTGAGCAATTTCTATGTGCCTGGATATCCAAAGAGATTTCTCTAGTAAGCTTCATAGAGTCTTTTGTTCTTCCTAGTAATAGGAAACTATTTGAGGGATTTACTTAGCAGTTAAAAAAACATTCTGAGAATGGTGGTATTGATTTCTAATGGTGGTATTGATCCGGTGCTAAGGTTGGTCAGATTCTTGATTAGTCTTATTTCTCCTGGAAGCTCATTCCTCAACCATGCCGCCTCCGTCCCCTCGATGACTAAGTAGACTTTATTTCCATCTCTCCTGGTATTCTTCCCAGGTTTTGTCAGGAACATTGTCCCTGAAGAACACCACTGACTTGCTAGGTTATGAATGGAAATGCAGTTCCAAGATTTTAATCCTAAACCTTTAAACAACACTGCACTCCTTCCTTTCATCTACTGCCACTTTTTCATGCAACTCAGGGAAATAACTTCAGTAAGCAAACCTTGTGTATTCAATTTTGTTCATCGCTTGAGTCCTTGACTCTAAGGCACGGATCATGTCTTCAGACTGGAATGTTTAAGTGCTTTAGACTGAGTGTTATCTCCGGGCACGGCTAGAACACAAAAGAATATGCACCATTTTGAGACTGCTTCAACTCCACTTTGAAGGCTTATCGGGTATTGAAGTTGTTCACAGGTCTTAAATTGGCCATGAATCCAGGAGAGTATTGTAATCCAGAAGGCCTAGTTTGAAGGCCATTGCATTGATTGGAAAGACATTCATGGCTTTCAAAAGCATCTTGGCACAACACATAGTGAATACTTATGGGTAGGTACTGCAAGCACGCTAAGTAATACCTCCGATCCTCCAAGGAGTTTCAAGGGTAAACTCCACCTTGCTGCTAATTAGATACTAGTCTGGAAACAAAGAACTAACATGGAATCCTGTGCATGACAGTAGATTGTTCTAGTGATACACCTCTGAGTCACCCTCATATTCTGAAGTTCTTCAAAGCAGAATTGAAGAAATGGAGCAAGATTTAGTCCCATTTTGACACCAAGAAAGTCAGTGGGATGATACCATGAAGATATCAGGCACATAAAGATTCAAGATGAAAGGGACCTGCCGGTAGCAGCATGCATGTCATCCTGTGTGGGTCTGTGAATTGAATAGTAATCATTAACCATGATCAAAGCCATTACAATAATTAGAGGAGTTGCACATTCAAGAAAATAGTTTTTTGGGTTAACAACAAGGTCCGAGTGCATAAAGGGTGTCTACTATCCTTCCCATTGGCTAAGAAGGTGTATAAAAGTGCCTGCAACTCCAGGTTCTTCCATCCACTTCTCTCGACTCCTTCCCCTTGGTGAGCTTGGTAAGTCTACTTGGCTCCAATTGATACAATTGCTGCTTTAGTGAATGTTTTCACTTTGAACTAATTCCTGCTCTAATAGGGTGTAACTTTAGAAATGTTGGGATGGGGCATCTTTCTTTGGGTAGGAGTCTTTCTGTAGCTAGTCAATTGCAGGTATTGGTGGATGCTGTCTTTTCAAACTATCTGGTTGGGATTTTCAAATCTGCATATGGAATTTGGACCCCATTCCCAAAAATTATAATTGGAGATTGGACATGGAAATTCCTTACACAATTATGAGAAATCTCAGCCTCTGTCTACTTTGATACTAGACTGCACTACTCTGACCCTTGATATATAAATACACATTGCCAGATCTTCAGCTGACTTCATTAGAGTCACAAAGGTTTACTTGGGTGATGATCTGACTCTACCATTTCCATAAAACATTGGAGATCAGATTTCAAATATTATTTTTGAAAAGCAGTTCTATGGTCCTTTTCTGATATAGTTGTAGATATAGAAAAAACTCAGAGTATACACACAGACATATATATATATATATATATGTAGTCTCCTTCAGGGCAAAGTTAGCCTGTGCTTTAGGTGTGTTGGGCAGAAAGTCACTTTAAGGGCACTATACTCCATAGTGGACAACTTCAGAACTCTTATACCTTAAATTGAGGCGTGTGATGCTGCACATTACTAGAGATAATATATTGGGTGAGATGGACCACTGACCTGATGCAATACGGCAATATTTGACTTTTTACTGGTACAACTCATGATTTTCGATCCAGATCTTTAGCTGCTGTAAGTCAAAGTAGCGCATTTGAGTGAAAGGCAAGTATGATGATTTAGACGATCTGAGGGGTCTAGACCCTGTGTTAAACTGGTTTAACAAGAACACTTGAACAATTGACTGCACCTCCATAATTGTCTAAAATGGTTTGAAAATTGCAGCCATCCATGATGGAAATATTCTCTATTGTGGGTTAGGAATTAGTCTGAGTCTTTTTTACTCATCCTTCAGGGGCTGGTGGGAATGGAAGGTCATGTGGCCATGGCACAAATAGGGCCTCAGAAAACCTGCTTCAGGACATGCTCTCTGGCACAGGTTTCCTTGTGATCTTGGGCAAGTCCAATGGGACCAGAATCTCAAAAGAGCTCAGCACTCACTAATTCTAGCTGGACTGGAAACCTATCCTTGAACCTCCTGAAACCAAACCCACAGAGAGACTAAGGCATCTAACCGTCCCTTTCGTCCCAGGCAGAACCTGAGAATGGGCATTCACTTTTCTATTTTACTTGCGGGTCCCGATCCAGTAGATATTCTCAGTGTGCACCTACCAGTTCGGACCTCACGGAAAAGACAGCTGAGGCAACTATGTCAGCAATACTGGGGGCTGGCTGGTTGGTGTGGATGTTTATAAGAATACCCGGATATGTAGCCTGCAGAAAGGGACCTACATAGCCCCCATTATCATAGAACACCAGCGATGATTCTCCTATTCCATTGTCAACAACGTGTTATGTTTCCTGTGCTCCCTTCTGTGTGTTTCAGGTTTACAACCACCACAAAAGATGTCTTCCTGCCAAGACCTGTGTTACCGACCCAGCTCATGTTATCCTGGCATATGCCCAGATCCATGTGTTGTTGCCCGCGATGAGCCTTGTGTCACTTCGTGTGGAGATTCGACAGCAGTGGTCTATCCACCACCGGTTTCCGTGGTATTCCCAGGACCAATTCTCTCTACTTCCCCTCAACACAGCGTAGTGCAAAGCACCTTACCAGCTCTACCCTATGGAGCTGGGGGTGTATCTGGGGGTGGTATCTTGGGTGGCTCAATTGGTTATGGTGGAGTTTACGGTGGTGCATACGGGGGTAGATATGGAGGTGGTTTAGGGGGTGGTTATGGGGGCTTATATGGCAGTGGTTATGGGGGCTTATATGGGGGCTTATATGGGGGTGGTTATGGGGGCTTATGCGGTTATGGGGGCTCGTATGGGTACGGGGGTGGATACGGGGGTGGCTATGGGGACTTATGTGGGTACGGGAGGAGATATGGAAGCAGGTGCTATTCCCCTCGCCGTGGAAGCTGTGGCCCATGTTAAACCCACAAGAAAGATCCACGGAAGAAGAAACAACCAGGAAATGAAAGAGAAGAGAGAGATTCACCACTCAGCTACAACACTACTCAAATCAGTGCGGGTTTTGGTTGTTCCTTGCCTGTATAAATCAGGCCTATCTATGCTTTCCTCTTGTTACCTGTTACCTTAGCTTTATGGTCTATATTGTTCTGCAGCTTAGTCTTACGCTCATATTGGGCTTTTGTCCTATTTGATGCTGAGGAGAAAAAAAATGGTTTAAGACAGGACATGACTGCCAAACTCTACAACTTCAAGAAAGAAAGCAGAATACCTTGTGCGAAATGCATCACCATGGACCAGTGACTGGTTGTAGCTCTCTTTGTAACCCTGAAAGTATATTCTTTGTACTCTGCATTGCTTCATTCTGTGAGTGTAAACGGCACTGCTCATTCCCATTAAAAATTATACTGCATCATAGTATCGGCCTTCTGGTTTTCCTTTCCCCTCCATTCTTTCTCTCCAAAACACTCTGGGTGATTTTCTCCCCTGTGAAGATGTTTAGTACCAGCTCTATGCACTGCATCAATCTCACTCAAGCTCATAAGTAAGAAGAGACTCAGACACATTCCTTGGTCAATGGCATTGGGCAGGTCCTCTGGACCGGAGGGAATTTCTCTCTTGATGCACATTTCACTACTGGTGTTATTGAATGGGAGTTTTCCTTCCTGCTGAGGTATCGTTACCACACCGTGTAACTCAGAGGTCCCCACACTGTGGAGCACTCCCCACTGGGAGAGTGTGGGGGGTGGAGGAACATTCAGGGGAGGGTGCGATGGAGCCCGGGCCAGCCCCGACAGGGGACAGGGAAGGAGCACCACCTAGCCCTGCTCTGAGCTCCTCTCCTACTCCGCCCCCAGCTGCAGCCTCGGGTCCGTGCCCAGCCTTGGCTCCAGCCATGGCTCCGCCCATGCTGCTGGCCCTGGCCCCACCCTTGGCCCCGGTTCCCACTCCATTCCCAGGCCCAGACCAACCCCAGCTGCCATCCCAGCCTCAGCCCCCTTACCCCTGTCCACATCCCCAAACCCCAGGAGCTGCATCCCCACTCCCGGATCTGGCTCCGGGTCAGGGACTGTGGTCAGGGGGAAAGTTTGAAAAGTTTGAGGACCACTGATCTAGCTACATATCACCAAAAGGATAGGATGGAAAGAATAAATGCCTTTCATAGAATCATAGAATCATAGAATATCAGGGTTGGAAGGGACTCCTGAAGGTCATCTAGTCCAACCCCCTGCTCGAAGCAGGACCAATTCCCAGTTAAATCATCCCAGCCAGGGCTTTGTCAAGCCTGACCTTAAAAACTTCCAAGGAAGGAGATTCCACCACCTCCCTAGGCAACGCATTCCAGTGTTTCACCACCCTCTTAGTGAAAAAGTTTTTCCTAATATCCAATCTAAACCTCCCCCACTGCAACTTGAGGCCATTACTCCTCGTTCTGTCATCTGCTACCATTGAGAACAGTCTAGAGCCATCCTCTTTGGAACCCCCTTTCAGGTAGTTGAAAGCAGCTATCAAATCCCCCCTCATTCTTCTCTTCTGCAGGCTAAACAATCCCAGCTCCCTCAGCCTCTCCTCATAAGTCATGTGTTCTAGACCCCTAATCATTTTTGTTGCCCTTCGCTGGACTCTCTCCAATTTATCCACATCCTTCTTGTAGTGTGGGGCCCAAAACTGGACACAGTACTCCAGATGAGGCCTCACCAATGTCGAATAGAGGGGGACGATCACATCCCTCGATCTGCTCGCTATGCCCCTACTTATACATCCCAAAATGCCATTGGCCTTCTTGGCAACAAGGGCACACTGCTGACTCATATCCAGCTTCTCGTCCACTGTCACCCCTAGGTCCTTTTCCGCAGAACTGCTGCCTAGCCATTCGGTCCCTAGTCTGTAGCGGTGCATTGGATTCTTCTGTCCTAAGTGCAGGACCCTGCACTTATCCTTATTGAACCTCATCAGATTTCTTTTGGCCCAATCCTCCAATTTGTCTAGGTCCTTCTGTATCCTATCCCTCCCCTCCAGCGTATCTACCACTCCTCCCAGTTTAGTATCGTCCGCAAATTTGCTGAGAGTGCAATCCACACCATCCTCCAGATCATTTATGAAGATATTGAACAAAACCGGCCCCAGGACTGACCCCTGGGGCACTCCACTTGACACCGGCTGCCAACTAGACATGGAGCCATTGATCACTACCCGTTGAGCCCGACAATCTAGCCAGCTTTCTACCCACCCTATAGTGCATTCATCCAGCCCATACTTCCTTAACTTGCTGACAAGAATACTGTGGGAGACCGTGTCAAAAGCTTTGCTAAAGTCAAGAAACAATACATCCACTGCTTTCCCTTCATCCACAGAACCAGTTATCTCATGATAAAAGGCGATTAGATTAGTCAGGCATGACCTTCCCTTGGTGAATCCATGCTGGCTGTTCCTGATCACTTTCCTCTCATGCAAGTACTTCAAGATTGATTCTTTGAGGACCTGCTCCATGATTTTTCCAGGGACTGAGGTGAGGCTGACTGGCCTGTAGTTCCCAGGATCCTCCTTCTTCCCTTTTTTAAAGATTGGCACTACATTAGCCTTTTTCCAGTCATCCGGGACTTCCCCTGTTCGCCACGAGTTTTCAAAGATAATGGCCAATGGCTCTGCAATCACAGCCGCCAATTCCTTCAGCACTCTCGGATGCAACTCGTCCGGCCCCATGGACTTGTGCACGTCCAGCTTTTCTAAATAGTCCCTAACCACCTCTATCTCCACAGAGGGCTGGCCATCTCTTCCCCATTTTGTGATGCCCAGCGTAGCAGTCTGGGAGCTGACCTTGTTAGTGAAAACAGAGGCAAAAAAAGCATTGAGTACATTAGCTTTTTCCACATCCTCTGTCACTAGGTTGCCTCCCTCATTCAGTAAGGGGCCCACACTTTCCTTGGCTTTCTTCTTGTTGCCAACATACCTGAAGAAACCCTTCTTGTTACTCTTGACATCTCTCGCTAGCTGCAGCTCCAGGTGCGATTTGGCCCTCCTGATTTCATTCCTACATGCCCGAGCAATATTTTTATACTTTTCCCTGGTCATATGTCCAACCTTCCACTTCTTGTAAGCTTCTTTTTTATGTTTAAGATCCGCTAGGATTTCACCGTTAAGCCAAGCTGGTCGCCTGCCATATTTACTATTCTTTCGACTCATTGGGATGGTTTGTCCCTGTAACCTCAAGAGGGATTCCTTGAAATACAGCCAGCTCTCCTGGACTCCTTTCCCCTTCAAGTTAGTCCCCCAGGGGATCCTGGCCATCCGTTCCCTGAGGGAGTCGAAGTCTGCTTTCCTGAAGTCCAGGGTCCGTATCCTGCTGCTTACCTTTCTTCCCTGCGTCAGGATCCTGAACTCAACCAACTCATGGTCACTGCCTCCCAGATTCCCATCCACTTTTGCTTCCCCCACTAATTCTACCCAGTTTGTGAGCAGCAGGTCAAGAAAAGCGCCCCCCCTAGTTGGCTCCTCTAGCACTTGCACCAGGAAATTGTGCGATGGAGCCCGGGCCAGTCCCGACAGGGGACAGGGAAGGAGCACCACCTAGTCCTGCTCTGAGCTCCTCTCCTACTCCACCCCCAGCTGCAGCCTCGGGTCCGTGCCCAGCCTTGGCTCCAGCCATGGCTCCGCCCATGCTGCTGGCCCTGGCCCCACCCTTGGCCCCGGTTCCCACTCCATTCCCAGGCCCAGACCAACCCCAGCTGCCATCCCAGCCTCAGCCCCCTTACCCCTGTCCACATCCCCAAACCCCGGGAGCTGCATCCCCACTCCCGGATCTGGCTCCGGGTCAGGGACTGTGGTCAGGGGGAAAGTTTGAAAAGTTTGAGGACCACTGATCTAGCTACATATCACCAAAAGGATAGGATGGAAAGAATAAATGCCTTTCAACTTTAATATAGTTCCCTGTTCAAAATATATTATTCATGGGGCTCAAAAATAATTACTCTCCTCTTATACTTTAATATATCATGTTACCTAACTTTTAAGGGTGTGTGAGTGCTGCTCTCCTCGGAAAAAAATCTGAAAGATTCTTTTAGTAGACTCATACATTTCCTCCAGTTGAGAGCTCATCTATAAGTTCTAAAACATGGCTTGTTTCACCTCTCACAAAATGTTCTAAGGCTCTGTTCCTGGAAACCCAATGCACGTCCTTCACTTTAAACATGTGGTTGTGTGTTTGAACTTAAGAGGCTATTGAAATGGTTCAAGGTTTCGCAGCTCTGTAAGTTCCTGCAAGTTTGTGGCCTGAGATTGCATAAATAAAAGAAAATTCCTCTCCTCTTTTCTTGGCATTATATAGTGAGAGACAGAGGTTAGAATCCAGCTAGGGAGCAGTCATTGACACCAGTGCCAAATGTGTTTCAGATACTACAAATCTTCTATATTACATGCACTTTCAATTTATTTTTGGCACATGGAAATGAATGTTTGAGGTGCAGAAGACTGGGGAATTTTTCTCGTTTCAGCTTCATGGTGGAACCTTGGTCTCCTATCCACTGGAGATACGTTAAAGTAACCCCTTGTCAGTGTTTGTTTTGATGTGTTCATAAACTAGGTTGCAACAATTTCTAGTATTTCATCCCATAGTCAAATGAGGCGATCTAACGTTGATTTATCAGAAAATGTGGGTTGATGTATCTATGCACTGATAGACAGGATTTAGGGTAAACAGCTGATTTTACCCTCAGGATGCTGTATTGGGATACAGCTGGTGAATGTGTTGTTTTTGTTGTGACGTTCACTAACCACAGTGGGGGGTTTCTATTTGGGTCAAGCCAAACTGTGTTCAGGTTTCCACGTTTCAATACATTTTGTCACAATTTTAGAGCCTATGTAATTTTGGAACGGGGGGTGTAAAGCGATTCAGTGTTTGGGGAGGGCTGGTGAGGAGGGATGGGTATATATCTCACTCCTCTGCAGCCTTCGGCCATAGCTGGGTCTGAAAAACTCACTAGCAGGGAATATCCCAGGGGTGACCTAATCCGGTCTATAGCGTGGAGAGTGGCTCTCCGGTAAACCACACGTCCAGCCGTGACCTGGGCAGGAAGACCGTGTTTCTAACTGGTTAGCCATTTTGACCATGGGGTCTGCCGGTCAGGACAAAGGGTGGTTCAAATTCAGCAGCTCCCACCACAGTTCCACTGAAAAGTCAACACTCATTTTCCTCTGCCGGTTGTTTGCATTCTTGTGGTTTCTTTATGTAATTGAAATCTTTGCAGTTTTCCCCTTGGGCAATAGCACTCGGGTAGGATATGGTGAGGCTTTCTCAGAAGAACAGATTTTGGTTTGATTCACAAACACTCACTGATATTTTGTATATCAATGGTCTTCTATTATTACGATGTCAGGAGTATGTTACCTGAGTGGGAGGCCCAATTTGGAGTACTAGTGTCATTTTCAAATATGTGTGTAAAAGTCTGTAATGTCATTTTCCGAATCAGGTGGTGCTTTATAGCCGGGGAATTTAATCATAAACTTTCTACCTATCATGATACTTAAGCTCTGATTATAGGCTTTCAAGGGAGGCTGCAGAATCTGATCAATGGAGCTTTTGAAGAAGAGGTTAAACAAACATCCCTTAGGGACGGTGTAGGTGTAGTTGGTCCCACCTCAGAGCAGAGGGATGGACTATATGACCTCTCGAGGTCTCCTCCTGCCTTATATTTCAAACAATTCTATGATTCTATAGAATATTTAGAACAGGGAAATATATTCTTTTTGAAAGTCATTCATTTATTCCCATTCTATTAGAGACAAGTGTAACAAGCGGGTAATTCCCTCTTGTGCAGAGAACCTTTGCACAATTCCTTTGACCAATTAATGTACTGATTCTCTTCTCTCTTATGAGCATGAGTGGGATTGATGCAGCACATAGAGCTTGTACTGACTTCCTGCAGAGGGGAGAATTTCATCCAGAGTGTTTTGGAAAGAAAGAATGGAGGGGAAAGGAAAACCAGAAGGCCGATAATATGATGCAGCATAATTTTTAATGGGAATGAGCATCGGAGTTTACACTTACAGAATGAATGCATGCAGAGTACAGAAATTGTATTTTCAGGGTTACAAAGAGAGCTATCACCAATCACCAGCTCCAAAGTGATGCGTGTCACACAATCTGTTCTGCAGTCTTGCAGCCAACCACGCAGTTTGAAAATCATCTCACATTTTCCACCAGATTAAGTCACTTGGGATGGACCGTTCAGCACCAAAAAGGACAAAGCATAATATGAGCATAAGACGAAAGTGCAAAACCACTAGACTATAAAGAAAAGGTAACATGTAACGAGAAGAAGCCATACAGAGGCCTGGTTTATATAGGCGATGAACACCCACAGCCCCCACTGATTTCGAGTGGAGTTGCAGGCTCCCATTTTTGAGAAGTTGAGTGGTGAATCTCTCTCTTCTCTTTCATTTCCTGGTTGTTTCTTCTTCCGTGGATCTTTCTTCTGGGTTTAACATGGGCCACAGCTTCCACGGCGAGGGAAATAGCACCTGCTACCATATCTCCTCCCATACCCACATAAGTCCCCATAGCCACCCCCATACCCATACGAGCCCCCATAACCGCATAAGCCCCCATAACCATATGAGCCTCCATAACCGCATAAGCCCTTATAACCATATAAGCCCCCATAACCACCCCCATATAAGCCCCCATAACCACCCCCTAAACCACCTCCATATCTACCCCCGTATGTACCACCGTAAACTCCACCGTAACCAATTGAGCCACCCAAAATACCACCCCCAGATACACCCCCAGCTCCATAGGGTAGAGCTGGTAAGGTGCTTCGCACTACACTGTGTTGAGGGGAAGTAGAGAGAATTGGTCCTGGGAATAGCACGGAAACCGGTGGTGGATAGACCACTGCTGTCGAATCTCCACACGAGGTGATACAAGGCTCACCGCGGGCAACAACACATGGATCTGGGCATATGCCAGGATAATATGAGCTGGGTCGGTAACACAGGTCTTGGCAGGAAGACATCTTTTGTGGTGGTCGTAAACCTGAAACACACAGAAGGGAGCGGAGGAAACATAACACGCTGTGGGTAGAGCTGCTGGTCAATAGTTATATTTCAAACCTGATCTCCACGGTTTAATGGAAACAGCAAGGTCAGATCATCAGCCCAGGCAACCCATTGTGATTCCAGTGAAATCACCCGAGGAGCTGGCAATGTGTATTTACACATAAAGGCTCAGAGTATGCAGTCTATTATCCAAGTCGTCTAAGGCTGAGAATTTTCATAGCTGTCTGAAGAATTTACATGTCCAATCCCAAATTATAATTATTGGGAACAGAGGTCCAAATCCCATATGTAGATTTGAAAATCCCAACGAGATATTTTGAAAGTCAGCATGTCCAAACATCTACGATTGACTACCTACAGAAAGTCTCCTGTGCAATAAAGATGCTTCCTTTCCCAACCTTTGTAAAATCACACCACAGGACTTAGTTCAAACTATCAATAAAGCAACAATTGGCAGCACTCGGAGCTGGAGAGACTTACCAAGTTCACCAACGGGAAGAAGTCAAGAGAAGTGGATAGAACAACCTGGAGTTGCAGGCACTTTTATACACCTTCTTAGCCAATGGGAAGGATAGTAGACACCCTTTATGCACTCAGACCTTGTTGTTAACCCAATAAACTATTTTCTTGAATGTGCAACTCCCCTAATTATTGTAATGGCTTTGATCATGGTTAATGATTACTATTCAATTCACAGACCCACATAGGATGACATGCATGCTGCTACTGGTAATTCCCGGTCATCTTGTATCTTTATGGTCCTGATCTCATCATGGTATCATTCCATTGGCTTTCTTGGTGTCAACAGGGCACTAAATCTACCTCCATTCCTTTAATTCTGCTTTGAATAATCTCAGACTATGTGGGTGACTCAGGGGTGTATCACTGATACAATCTGCTGTCATGTACAAGATTCCACATTAGTTCTTTTTATCTGGACTAGTATCTAATTAGCGGCAAGATGGAGTTTACCCTTGAAACTCCTGGGAGGATCAGAGGTATTACTTAGCATGCTTGGAATACCTACCCATACCAATTCACTACGTGTTTGCACCAACATGCTTTTGAAATCCGTGGATGTCTTTCCAATCAATGCAATGGCCTTCTAACTAGGCCTCCTGGATTACAATACTCTCCTGGATTCATGGTCAATTTAAAACCTATGAACAAGTTCAATACCTGATAAGCCTTCGAAGTGGAGCTGAAGCAGGATCAAAATGGTGAATACATTTTTATTTTCTACCTCTGCCCAGAGATGACATTCAGCCTAATGGGTTTAGGCATTCCCCTCAGAAGAGAAGTGCAGTTAAGTGATCAGTGGTTTAGAGTCAAGGATTCAAGTGATAATCAAAATAGAACCCACAAAGTCTACTTACTGCAGTCATTTCCCTGAGTTGCAGCAAAGAGTGGCAACAGGTGAAAGGAAAGAGTGCAGTGTTGTGTAAAGTCTTGGGAGTAGAATCTTGGAATTGCATCTCCATCCAGGCCCGAACAAGACAGTGGTGTTCTTCTGGGACAGTGCACCTCACAAAGCCCGGAGGGATCACATGAGAGATGGAAACGAAGCCCACTGTCACAAACACACAAAATGAGTCTTCAGTAATGGAGTCTAATGTCTTTTGATGACCATCATTTTTACAGTGAATTGGAGGTACCAGATCTCGAGATAACAAAAGCTACAACGTCTGTAATGTTGAATCTCTGCTGCCTTTTTGGATTCACTCCTGGTGGAGCTCTCGGGCTCTGATATGGTACCATTTGTACACCCACATTGCAATAGTGTATAGGACAATGGTAGCTTCAAGGCAGTGAAGAATCAGGCCCTTCAGTTCTATTTCCATCTGGATCCTGAGGTCCATTCAAAAAATCAGTTGAACTAACCGTTTGCCCTGCATTTCCATTGGGGGGCTCAATTGACAGCTGTGTACAATGCAGTTTTATAGCAGGGTAATATGGAGGAGAGTTCAATAAAAAAGTCTCTGCTCCTAGTGAAGCTGCCTTGATTTTCAGCCACTTTGCCTAAGGATTTCACTCTCAAAAACAGGATCACCCCTCAAACTCATGAGGGGTAAATTTGCATCTTAAACTGGTGTAATTCTGGAGTTACTCTGTAGAAGTCAAATTAGCTATGCTGGATTTCTACAAGAAAAAAGGACAACAGAAGCCTGACCTGTGTCTTGTACCAGAGGCAGGGAAAACCCAACCCTTTGATCTATCCAATCTATCTATTTAAACCATGATTTTCTAAAGGAACTAGTGTTATTGGATGCCTGAGTTTTGGGCTCCCATACCTCCCTATCCCCTTTGTTTCAACTTTAGTGGGAGAAAAGGACTATTTAGTCTGTATTCCTGTTGCAGAAAAGTTGGAATGTGTGGAAATCCAAACACAATTTGCCACGACCTGAACATTTGGCTTGATGCGCCCATGTGCCGATGAGCAAAATTTAGGGCAAGCAGTTGGTTTAATTCTCAGGAGACTGTACTGGCATATATCTGCTGAATGTACGTGGTTGTGATGTTGACATCACTATTATGTTTTCCTTGCATTGCACATGTTCCAGTATATTTTGTTATAATTTTGGAGTACATGTAGGGATGTAGGTTTATTAGGGACTTGAGTTGGGATGATGGGATGGATATATATTTCCCAGCTCTGTGGAATTGAGAGAATATCCCTGTTTCCTGCTCCTTACCCCCCGATAGCTCCTAATCCTTGTGCGTACAGCTTCAGACATTAATAAAAAGGTGCCAGTCTCTTTCATAGCAATTTATGGTTTCCCTGTTTTATGAGGCCAGCAATTCTCACAACACCCATATGAAACAGGTATTTATTATCTTCTTACCTAAGAAAGTGATCACTGATGCCCAAAGCCTAACTGAGTTGCCCAAGGCCACTCCAGTGGAAAGATTGGAAAACTCGGGCACATCTAATTCCTAATAGTTATCATTTGAACTCTAATATCTCCAGATGCGTTCAGGGCTCCATGGTGCTGTTTGCAAGACAAGCCGAGAGTCTCAGACGGTCCTCATCTCAAAGAGTTGATGAACTAACTAGACATGACAGAAAGAGTGGAAGGAAGGTTTATCATTCCCATTTTACCAATGGGGAGGTGATGAAGAGGGAGACGAAGGGCAAGGCTTTCAATACACTTTAGCACACTGAGTGCTGAGCTCTTCTGAACATCTGGCCCCAATTGACTTGCCCAGTGTCCCGCAGGCGACGAGTAGCAGAGCTAGTAAAATGGAACTCAGATTTTCTTTCTCTCAATTCCTGCATGGCCTTATCCACAAGGTCATTCATCCTCTCTAAGGTCCGCCTCTGTTATTCATTCTCTAGGCTTCATTGTGGCGTTTGTTATTCTCTTTTGAGATCGACATCCTACAGTTCCCTTGAAAGTTTCTGGTAAAACCCACAGATTTCACTGGATTTCATTCTGCTGTGGGTTTACGACCATCACAAAAGATGTGTTCCTGCCAAGACCTGTGTTACCGACCCAGCTCATGTTATCCTGACATATGCCCAGATTCTTGTGTTGTTGCCTGCAATGAGCCTTGTGTCACCTCGTGTGGAGATTCGACAGCAGTGGTCTATCCACCACCGGTTTCCGTGATATTCCCAGGACCAATTCTCTCTATTTGCCCTCAACACAGCTTAGTGGGAAGCACCTTACCAACTCTACCCTATGGAGCTGGGGGTGTATCTGGGGGTGGTATTTTGGGTGGCTCAATTGGTTATGGTGGAGGTTACAGTGGTGCATACCGGGGTGGATATGGAGGTGGTTTAGGTGGCGGTTATGGAGGCTCGTATGATTATGGGAGCTTACGTGGTTATGGGGGCTTGTATGGGTACGGTGGGAGATACGGTGGTGGCTATGGGGGCTTATGTGAGTATGGGAGCAGATATGGTAGCAGGTGCTATTCTTCCCGCCGTGGAAGCTGTGACCCATGTTAATCACGGAAGGAAGATCCGCGAAAGAAGAAACAACCAGGAAATGAAAGAGCAGAGAGAGATTGACCACTCAGCTACAACACTACTCAAATCAGTGTGGGTTTTGGTTGTTCGTTGCCTGTATAAATCAGGCCTATCTATGCTTTCCTCTTGTTACCTGTTATCTTAGCTTTATGGTCTATATTGTTCTGCAGCTTAGTCTTATGCTCATATTGGGCTTTTGTCCTATTTGATGCTGAGGAGAAAAAAAAATGGTTTAAGACAGGACATGACTGCCAAACTCTACAACTTCAAGAAAGAAAGCAGAATACCTTGTACGAAATGCACCACCATGGACCGGTGACTGGTTGTAGCTCTCTTTGTAACCCTGAAAATACAATTTCTGTCCTCTGCATTCATTCATTCTGTAAGTGTAAACTCCGATGCTCGTTCCCATTAAAAATTATACTGCATCATAGTATCGGCCTTCTGGTTTTCCTTTCCCCTCCATTCTTTCTCTCCAAAACACTCTGGGTGATTTTCTCCCCTGTGAAAATGTTTAGTACCAGCTCTGTGCACTGCATCAATCTCACTCAAGCTCATAAGTAAGAAGAGACTCAGACACATTCATTGGTCAATAGCATTGAGCAGGTCCTCTGGACAGGAGGGAATTCCCTCTTGATGCTCATTTCACTACTGTTGTTAATGAATGGGAGTTTTCCTTCCTGCAGAGGTATTGTTACCACACCGTGTAACTCAGAGGTCCCCACACTGTGGAGCACTCCCCACTGGGAGAGTGTGGGGGGTGGAGGAACATTCGGGGGAGGGTGTGATGGAGCCCGGGCCAGCCCCGACAGGGGACAGGGAAGGAGCACCACCTAGCCCTGCTCTGAGCTCCTCTCCTACCCCGCCCCCAGCTGCAGCCTCAGGTCTGTGCCCAGCCTTGGCCCCCGGCTACACAAAGAGCTCTTCTTCAGGTCTGGGAAACTTCTGTGACACTGTGAGTAAGTTTCCCAACCTTGAAGAAGAGCGCCATGTATGGCTGAAAGCTTGTCTCTCACACCAACAGAAGTTGGTCCAATAAAAGATATTACCTCTCCCATCTTGTCTCTTAAAATTACTGTGGAATTTATGGTGGGCTGGGAGGGTATAGTCAGTGAATTAAGTTTATTTTAATTGGTCTAAGGCAGTGGTGGGGAACTCTGTGCTCATTTTCATCCAGCCCACGGGCCACACACTTTCAACTCACCCACTGCAGGGTGGTGTGGGCGTGGCACAGCGGCTCGGGGCTTTCCCCCGCAGCGAGTCAAGCCGGCACTTGTAGCTCCAGCCCCATGGTGGTGGGGAGTGTCGAGGCTCGGGGATTCACTCCCATGGGGCTGAAGCTACAAGCACCAGCTCACCCCTCTGTGGGGGGCGGAGGGGGGGAGAGGAAGCCTCAGGCCTCTGCGCCCACCCCCCAGGCAGGTGAGTTGAATGTGTGGCCCGCCATTGATTTTTTCAGTAGGTCAATGGCCCCTGACACAAAAAAGGTTCCCCACCCTTGGTCTAGTGCACCCTGAGACTGAGCTGCCCCCGACGAGGAATCACATTTAAAAAAATATATATATTTAACTATATCTAGGCAAAAATCTGTGGGCAGCATCGATATAATTGTAGCAGGGTGGTCACCCACTGTGGCTGGGAGCAAGCCCTTCCCAGGCTGATTGGGGGAAGCAGGCTCAGCTGTGGCCACGCCCCAGTCAGCACTCAGCTGGTCCTTATAAGAGGGCAGTGGGCCAGGAGCAGACAGAGTCTCCTTTAGTTGTGGAGGGAGACAAGCCTGGCTGCTGGGGAGTGTACCAGGGTACCTGAGGTGGAGCAGGGCTAGGGGAAGGCCAAGGGAGCTGGGGAGCTCTGGCCTGGAAACCCTGCAGGCCTAGTGTAAGGCCGGATAGGTACTGAGGTTGTAGGGGGCAGCCCACGGGTAGGCAGAGGCAGCAGGTCCAAACCCCCCTTGCCTGTAATGAGTGGCTTATATACTGCAGTGTGCAGGGGCTCAAGGGTGACTGGCAGTAGCCAAAGACTGAGGTGAGGTAGGGATAGTGGGTAGGGGTTCCCTGGGGGGGGAGACCCAGAGACTGTGGGGGTACTGCTAGGGGGCAGCACCCTGGGTAAAAGGGGCACCAGGGTCTGGGAGGGGCATGGGGGCCAGCGGCAAGCAGGACACCGGCCTAAAGAGGGTGCTCTGGAGGCTGGAACACTAATTCCCTGGACGACCAGCAGGAGGCACCGCAGGGGTGAGTCCTGCACTGTGACGATAATAATTATATCATGGGTCTGCCCCATAATGCATCAAGACTGTGGCAAGCAGATCCACCTGCAAAATCTAATTGAAAAGTTGCCAGATTTTCATTCTGGATCTCCGATGCAGCAAGTGTGCTACTCTGAGTGCTCGGGAGCCCCCTCACAGGAAGGGAAACGCTCCATCAATATTTCTGGGTAAAGAGAAAATGAAAAGTGCTTTCAAATTCCTATACTCCCACATAACCTTAACTCTACCCACTTAGAGAAATGCTCCCAGTAGTCCCTATGAGAGATTTTAGCAATGTCCTCTTCCTGAGCAGGTGAAAAACTGCCAGAGAGTTTAGAAATGACATTTGTGTCTCAGGCCTTGTCTAGAGGAGGAAGAAGTTAGCTGAGTCTGTTATCTGAAGTGGTTGTCTGCTGTCCAGCCCAATGAGCCAGCACTCCTAGAAATGAACTCTTTGGTAGTCACCTTGCAAACAATATAATAGCGATCAAACAAATAGCTGGACATATGATGCTCATAACTATATTACAGGCAGCTTGCACATTTTCTGTAAGGGGCTTTAGGGAAGAGGTATTAGCCTTTCAGCCCAAGAAGTGTGAGTCTGAACCCTTCTTGGGAAATACTGGTAATAAGGGTGAAAATGACCCTGTACAGAGGACCAGTTCTACTGACAACTTCGGAGGCCTGATTCTCCTCTTACTTGAGTGGGGCTTGAGAAGTGGGTAGGGCTGGTGTGTGCTCCCTATGTTGGGATGAATTTCATTGACTGGTGTGTAAATAAGGACAGCAGGAGAAAGGAAAACCAAAAGGCTGGTACTATGATGCAACAGAATTTCAATGTAAATGAGAAGCGGTGCAGACACTTGCAGAGCAAAATAACACAGAACAGGAAGATTAAGATTTGCAGTTTTTCAAGGAGGGCTATAATCAGTCACCTGCTCCAAAGACTGCAATTTATACCAGTTCTTTTTCTGTCATGACTGGAGTGTTTGACAATCGAATCCCGTTTTCTTCACTTCTTCTGTAAAGCCTTCACTGATGACCTTTGGTGGAGGTCCCACTGCTTTAAGATTGCACCATCCCCATCCCTCCACCTCGCCTTCCTGATCCTTCTCCCCTGAAGCTCCTAATCTTTTTTACAGCTTCAGACGCTAAGAAGAAAGCTGTCTTGTCATTTCCATAGCAGCAATTTACTGTTTCACTGCTTCATGAAACCATTAATTCTCACAACACCCACAAGAAGTAGGTAGTTATTATCTTATTATCTAATAAAGTGATCACTGATGCTCAGAGCCTAACTGAGATACTTAAGGCCACTTCAGTGAAAAGATGGGAGCTGGAACTCAGGCACACCTGATTGCTAATAGTATTGTTAGCTACAACTTGAACCCTAATATCTCCCAGATTCCTCCACTGAGATCATGAGCCCATCAGGCAGCTTGCTATAGAAGCCCAGATTCTGAAAGTGTTTTCATCTTGAAGAGTTAACAAACTAACTAGGCAAGAGGGAGGAAGGAAGGATTATTTGCCCCACTTTACACATGGGGAGGTGATAGGCAAGGTCTTCAATAAAGTTAAGCACACTGAGTTCTGAGCTCTTCTGAAAATCTGGCCCCTACTGATTTGCCCAAGGTCCCACAGGTGATTGAGCCAGGACAGTGGAGCTCAGATTCTCTGTCTCCCAATCCATGGCCTAAGCCAGAAGATCATTCATTCTCTCTAAGGTCCCTGTGATAGTTCAGGGCAACTGCACAAGATACAGATTCGTGGCTGAGCGTATGGATGGGTGCTCACACTGTCATTTGAAATCTGTGGGGTCCTGTGGATGTTCAGCACTGCTACAAATCAGGCCTGTATATGTCTCCTTCAGGTCACCTATTTCCTTAGGTTTAGGATCTAATGGTCATTGCACTGCCCTGATGGCCGGCAAGCCCAGCTCCGGGCTACTGTCTGGAGCTGAGCCCCTGCCGGCTTCAGAGTAGAGGGGGTGGAAGGGCAGGGCCTTGGGGAGGAACATAGGCAGGGCCACAGCCTGGGTCAAGGGAGGCTTAGCCTGCCCTGGCCTTCGATACCCGCCACCCATGATGTTCTGCATCATAGTATTGGCCTTCTGGTTTTCCTTTCTCCTCCCTTCTTTCTCTCCAAAACACTCTGGGTGAAATTCTCCCTGGGTAGATGTTCAGCACCCGCCCTATGCACTGCATCAGTCCCACTCAAGTCCATAAGTAAAAAGAGAATCAGCACAGGGGGAAATAGAATGAAAATGAACGACTTTCAACTTGAGTATATTTCCCTGATCTAAATATTATACACAGTCATAGAAATGTGAGGGACCTTGTGAGAGGTCATGTGGTACAGTCCCTTGTGCCAGCATGACCACGTGATTGAAAAGTAATTGTAGTTAGACTTGCAGTCCGGATCTCTAGAGCAGCAAGCAGGCTAATCCGAGCCAGACACACTATTGCACACCTGGGAGCTCCCTTCAAAGGGGGGTGAGACTCCTGCAATGTTTCTGTTTAAAGGCCAAATTCAAAGTGGTATAACAGCGACACACTCCCGCACCACTTTAACTTGGAAAGCACTACCCGAGTGGGTCTCTTTGACCAATGGTAGGATTATGTTTTCTGTGAGCATGCGGAGAACAGCAACAGAATTCAGAAGCGGCGTGTGTGTGTGTGTGAAATTCTTGGGCCTCACCTAGACTAGAAAGATGCTAGCTAAGCCTGCGCTAATCTTAACCACTTTTCCTGGTCAAGACAACCCCCGAAAGACTTTCTAACTTCCTTCACCCTTTCTTCCTCGTGCTAGTAAATCCCAGTGGGAAATCGCCCTGGCGGACGCAGCAATGTTTGCCAACCTATTTCTAATGCTCGTTGGCACGATACAGCAGCACACTGGACAGGGAGTATGTGTGCAGTGCAGATGCGGAGTTCTGCTGGGCACTGGGGGTGTTCGAGGATTTGGAAAAATAGGGACTAGTTCTCTTATGCTGCCTTTTCTTCTTAATATCTCTAGTGGAACAACGCCCTCTGGAGGTGACAGTCGAAGCTATGCAAGCCAGCTGTAAGCTCGCCCTGATTAATAATGCAACTCTCTGATTAGGATGCTGACACAGCACTTTGCTGAACAAAAATAATTTTTCCATTTTCAGACCTTCTCTTGCCGCCTCCGGGGGGGGCAGAGGTAAGGGCGGGTGGGAGTGTGCTGCGGCAGATATTATGCACATCTTTTACTTCCTGGTTATTAGATGTTTAAATTTAGCTGCCCTCCACATTTGATAGGCCATGGAGTATAGTGTGGCAGATGTTCTTTTAGCTCTTTATTTCCTATTTATTAGAAGTTTGAGCTTACCCATGGCTGATAACGAAGGGTTTTGGCAGTCAGTTTGCTTTTTCTTGTTAAAACTTGGTGCTCAATCTTGGAAAGACGTACACAGCTGCTTAACATTAACTGTGTGAATAGTCATGTTGCATTCAACTGGAGAAGTTACATGCTTAACGTGAAGCATGCATGTAACTTTTTGCAGAAACAAGGCTGTAGTTTGTTTTTTTTAATTACGGGTTGTGGAAACAGGCAAAGTGTTTATAGTATTTAAAGGGAGTGTCAATCAGAGGAATTTCACAACCCAACTAAATAAATATTTTAGATTTTGCTAAGGAGAATAGCACTCATGCAGCACTCAAGTTATTTGTAAAGAGATGAAAAGATGCATTACATAATTAGTGGAGGATAATTGTTGCAGAGATTCAAGCAAATAATATTTAGACCTGGGAAAGATGTTTAAGTTGAACAACCTTATTTCTTACTTCATTTCTATCCTTCTGTTTCTCCATAGCTGGAAGATGATGTAACCTGATCTCGCAGGAGGGAGAATTTTTACTCCGTAACATCAGTACTGAAATGTTAATAACTAGGATGAAAATCAATTCTGTTCAGGGGGTCTGCACAGTGCTACTGAGCAGAACTGTGGCCTGATTCTCTGCTCCATTAAAGTCCTTGACTAGGACTTTAGGTCGGGAGAATGTTTTGTACATAAAGAATGAAGAAGGAAGGAAAACCAGAAAGCCAGTACTATGATGCAGCATAATTTTAATGTGAATGAGGAGTGGACTATACGCTTGCAGAATGAAACTTTGCGGGGGATCTTTTCAGGGTTTCAATCAGAGCTACTACAAATCACCCACTCCACGGTAATGCAGTTCACGCACCATGCTCTCCTTTCTTTGTTGCGGCTGTAGAGTTTGACAATCAAATCCCATTTGCAACCTTTTAAAGTTACTTGCTTTCCCCCATTCAGTGTCAGATAGAAGGAAGCATGACAGAAGCTGGGAAGTCATTAGGTCATTAATCAAATGTAAAACAGAAGGTAGGAAAAATAGGTATATGTCAGTTTCTCTTAAGTACTGAGCACTCACAGCTGTTATAGACTTCAGTTAGGTTGTGAGTGCTCAGCATTTCTGAAGGCCAATTGCCTACAAGGTAATTCATGAATCTGCATCTTGCTTTTGTCTCCTGATTGTTCTTTGTTCTGGGGATGTCCTTCTGGGTTGAACATGGCCCACAATTTCCATAGCTGTACCTACTGAACCTTTGGGAATTGTACGATCTTCTGTAACTATACAAGCCCCTTAACTGTACGGCAAACCTAGCCATGAATCTCCATGTGCCTCTGATCTCTGGCTACAAAAAGAGGATGATAATTCTTCTCCCCACACTTTATCTTGTTTGTTTGTTTGTTTTTATCAGCACTTGAAGACAGGAGGTTCCTCTTACTTTCTGCTTGTACGGTGCCCAGCACAACTGGCCTTGACTTCAATTGTGGCATCTAGGAGATACTGGAATTAAAATTATAACTAATAAAACTAACAGCAGCTAAGTGCACCTGAGGTCTAGGCCCAGCTATTCAACTGACTTGCCAAAAGACCTTGAGCAAGTCACTTTGCCTCCATGTCTCCACTTCCCTTTCTATAACACAAGGGTAATAACAACCTACTTCACACTGTTAGTGATTGCATGGAGCAGTGAAAAAGGAAGTTGCCATGTAGGAGCTAGGCAATATCTGTATTAGTGTTTCAATCCGTTAAGAGAAGGGTTAGGAACTGCAGCGCAGGAGACTCAAGAAAGAGAGGATCAGAGGAGAAGAGAAGGCCAAGTCAAAGCAGAGGGGATCTCCAGGAAGGGCCATCAATGAAGGCTTTTCAGATGAAGAGTATTTCATAGGCATGCCCCAAAGAAATGGAGAAGGCTTTTAGTGTTTGGGGAGGGAGAAAAAGAGAGTGAGGAGGGCTCAAGGTTTGCTTAGGAGCATGTCTAAGAATAAATGGAGCAGAGGAATAAAAACAGGAATTGGGAGCAGAGATGTACAAAGTAGCTAAGGGAACAATTCATTTCTTGCATCCATCTAACTATCCATCCATCACTAGTGTTGCTATAGCCATGTTGGTCCCAGGATATTAACAAGCCAGACCTGAAGAAGAGCTCTGTGTAAGCTCAATAGCTTGTCTCTTTCACCAACGGAAGTTGGTGCAATACAAGATATTACCTCACTCCCTTTGTCTCTTTCTCTCACTAATGTTCCTGTTGTGGGGTGGTCACCCGCTCTTGCTCTAAAGGGCTGAAAAGCCAGCACTTGGAGAGGGCTGGGGCTGTGGGCTAGAAGCTGGGCTGATTGGGGGAAGTAGCCACAGCTGGGCCACACCCCAATCAGGGCCCAGCTGGCCCTTATAAAGGCTGGAAGCCAGAAGCTCAGGCAGAGTGTCTCTCTCTAGAGAGAGAGGCAGGGAGGCTGGCTGTGGGGGAACGCACCTGGGGGACCTAGAGTGAGGCAGGGCTGGGGAAAGGCCTCAGGAGCTGGGAAGTCCTAAGCCAGCAACTCCCCAGGCTGCAGGACCTGGTCCGAGGCCCATATAGGTATTGGGGTTGCAGAGGGGCAGCCTGAGGGTAGGTAAAGGCAGCCAGTCCAAACCCCTTGTTGCCTATGATGATTGGCTTTTACACTGAAGTCCGACGCAGGGGCTGGATGGTGACTGGCAGTAGCCATGACTGAGGTGATGTGGGGATAGTGGGTGAGGGTTCTCTGGGGTGGGGTGACCTAAGGGGGCAGCACCCAAGGCAAGGGCACCGGGTCCTGGGAGGGACCGGGGGCCAGTGGTAAGCGGATCACCGGTCTGCGGAGGGCACTCTGGGCTGGAAATCGAGCTAATTCCCAAGGACAACCAGCAGGAGTTGCTGCCGGGTGAGTCCAAATGCTTACATTTCCCCAATACCACAGTATCTGAAATTTGCCCCTAATATTCTACTGCAACTTGCACATTATGTTTACTCCCTCTTGTGTGTTTCAGGTTTGCCTCCATCACAGAAAGATGTTTTCTTATGGACAGTTGGTCAGTCCCTGATGTGCCACACCTTGGGAGGTGACATGCCCACAGCCAGGTGCTAATATCTGCAGCCAGCCTTGTGTCACATCATGTGAAGATTCAAGAGTGGTGGTGTATGCACCACGGGTTGTTGTGACATTCCCAGGATCCATCCTTAGCACTTGCCCACAGAGAAGCATACTTGGATCTGAAGAGGCTTATTTGGATCTAGAGGGTCATATGGTGCCAGGGCTCCCTATGGCATCGGGGGCTCACATGGTTATGAAGTCTCACCTGGTGCTGGGGGCTCATATGGCAATGGGGGTTCATACAGTACTGACAGCTCATATGGTGCCAGGGGCCCATATGGTGCTGGAAGATTTCTTGGTTTTGGGGGTTCATATGGTGCCAGGGGCTCATAAAGTCACTGTAGGTCCTACACTTCCAGACAGTCTCCTTTAGGCACTGGAAACTCATGACCTTATTCTTCCTGAAGAACTAGTATGTCTCACAACAAAAACTGTGGCCCATATTAAATTCAGCATACATAGGCTATCCACAGAACAAAAAACAACCAGGAAATGAAAACAAGACACAGATTCCTAGAGGAGTTTATGGGCATGACTTTCAGAAGTGCTGAGCTCCCACAACCCCAGCTGAAGTCAATGGGAATGGTGAGTGCTCAACACCTTTGGAAAAACAGGCCCATTTATATCTAAGTTAGGCTTTCCCTTTGAATGATCCAATGGTTCCCCCCACTTAGTCTCATGCTCCATATTGTGCTTTGCTGTATTTAATGTTGACTGGAGTAAAACAAGTAACTAGAAATGGTGGAAAACAGGACTTGATTGTCAAACTCTGCAACTGCAACAAAGAAAGACATTTCACACCAGATGTTATCACATTCGAGCAGCTGATTGGTTGTAGCCCTTCTTGAAACCCTGGGAATATATTCTTTATATTCCGCATTATTTTGTTCTGCAGCTGTACACTCCACTTCTCATTCACATTAAAGATTTGCTGCGTCAAAATATTGGCTTCTGGTTTTCCTTTCTCCTCCCTTTTTTTTTATTTATGCACCGCTACGAATTAAATTCATACCTATGGAGTGGGCCAGAGCGAGCTCTATGCACTATTTAGACCCTACTCGAAACATGAAGTAAAAGAAGAATCAGGCCCTTTAAATAGTCAGTAGCACAGCGTGGGCCCAATGCACAGAGATTGATTTCACCCTTGTTATACGTATTTCAGAACTCCTGCTACTGAGTAACAGTTCCCTTCCTGGAGAGGTGAAGCTCCAGTCAAAAGAAAGAAAATGAAAAATAAATAAGTTGCTTTCACCTGGGATATATTTCTTTGCTTCCAATATTTTTTATGCTTGCTGCTGAGAAATAATCTCGCCCATTTCCCTCCCTCTCCCCCCCCCCCAAGAGCACTTTGAATAGTTGTCTATATACAGAAATATTGCTGCTCTCTTCTCCTCCTCCTCCTCCAGGGGGCGTCTACATGTGTGCCAGTTTTGCTTCCTTGGCTTAACATGCCTGTTACCTTATGGATCCAGAGTGATGATATAACAACTTTTTAATTATTAGGTTTCGAAGCTGGATCACGGTGCCCTGCCCTACCTAGATGGCCATGCTTGATTTAGAGACTTCAAGTGATGGAGAATCCACCGGTCCCTAAGCTTGCTGTTTCAATGATTAATTCACCTTAACATATTGGTCCCTTTTTTTTCTACTCTGAATGTGTCTAGTTCCAGCCACTGGATCTCATTATTCCTTTTCCTGCTAGTATATAGACATGTCTACGATCAGAAATCTCTTCCCCATGTACGTATGTGTAGGCTGTGATGAATTAATCTCTTAACCTGCTCTTGAATAAATGAAATAAATGGAACTTTTCTACATCTCACTGTCAGGCATGTTTTCCTGACTTCATATCATCCATTTCTCTTTTCGGAACCTCTTCAATTTTAAAACATAATTTTTGAAGCAAGTATAGCTTATCCAGAAATCTGGATCAGTCTTTGCAACATGCCACCTCTTCCCATTTGCGTTACTACATCCCTTGCCATATTGACCAGGCAGTCTGCTGGTCAGGCCAAAGGATGACCCATGCTCATGTACACTTTCTGGGTTCATTTCCTTGTTTAATTTGTGTATAGTTTTTTTGCAACCTGCATGCCGTACATTATCCCTAGGATATCAGATGCCTTTGTGGGAATTCCCTGAGCAATAACACTTATTGGGGACGTTGTGAGGTTTCCTCACTACAAATGACTTCAAAGCACTTCACAAACCGTCATTAAGATTTTATATAAACAAAATGTTGTGTTGTTATAATAGTAGCAATATGTTTATGGAATTAAACGACCCAATACTGAGTAACAGCGTCACTTTCAAATATGCTTGCCAAGGGCATCCATGCCATTATTCCAATCAGGCCACAATTAATCACACTGGAATTCAGGATTATTTGTTTTTGATTAAATTGATTATTTTTAAAATGAAAACAAATAGCTACATTTTAAAATTTAAGGGCCAAATTCTCATGGGTCCATCTAGTTCAGTGACACTGTACACCATCTGAGGATCTGGATCTATGGTCCAATCAATCCCTTCCTAAGACACTCCCTATTGTCCATGTCTTGTTTTACCTTCTGCGTGTTGTAAAGTTATTGTCTATTTAACCATTCCTGTACATTTTTTTCAGCCTTCATCTCTGCCTCCAGTTTGAGGTGCCTGAGGATTTTAGTGTGAAGCTGGAAGAATTGAAAACCAACATTTGCAAAAGTGACTCGTAATTTTGGGTGCCCTGGTTGAGACACCTGATGGGGCCTGGATTTCACAGGGCAGATGCTCAATCCTTGGAGAAAATCAGGGTCTATCACAGTGACTCAAACACTGTTAAAAAAATATCTACCTGGAGTTTAACCACACGTGCTGTGTGTGATCTGAGGTAAATCAATAATCTCTCCCCTCTTCAGTCTTCCCCTATGTTAATGTTGCTAGTTTGCTAACTCTTGGGTATTATCAATTTATTCATACTAGGTTCCCCATACTCCCTGGCTCGTCCAGAGTTGTCACAACTATGCCCCACCCTGGCCTGGTTTTCGCTCCGTGCTGTGACACTGGAACAGCCTTACAGACAATAATTCATGTGATGGATGGGTGCCGCATTTGACATCTGGGAGACGGTCTCCACCACCTTGATACAAAGGTGATCCTCTGGTTTTGCAACCTGGACATTGAGATCTAACATCTGCATATGAGAGGAGGAGGTTTCCCTTCGCCTGTTTCTCCAAAGTATCAACGCGTTTCCCAGGTAAATTGCTCTGAAGCAGCAAGTGCTGCCCACTGTTGCAGACAGGATATAACACTAAATCAAACTGGCATTTCCTAGGTCCCTAGATCTGCATAGTGAGGTCCATAGTCACACCCCCCACCCCCCCCGGACCAAGAAAGCTTTGTCTCTATTGCTCCTGTTACTCTTCCTGGGCTTTCTCAGGTGGAACAGAGCTGTCTTGTTACTGACAAATGAGAGCTGACAATTTGTCTTTCAGCATTCACATCTGAAGTACGGCTGTCCACAGTGACGTCAGATGGGGCAAAGCTGACTGTGTATGCTGTACTCGACCTCAAATTAGTGAATGCATCATATTAAACTCAGGGTACATCTACACCAAAAAGGCTATGGTCCTGCAGCCGTAACTCTTCTACTACAGTGACGGGGGGCGGGGGGCAGCTGGGGTTTGGAATGGCAGCCCGTGGAGGTGGACCCATGGTAGCTGTGCTCTGGCTCTCTAAAAAGAGAAGTGAGCACACTGTGGCACGGGCTTCAGTGCCGGGTGCAGAAGTGATATGTACCCGGGGAGGTCAGCCGGGCTGGGGCAGCCTGTATGAAGCTGACACTATTGCATCCTCCCTTCTATTTTTGTTGAACTAGCCAGAGTAAAGCTATCATGAATACAGCTACTCATATGTCTATATGAGCTGCCATTCACACTCCCTGTTGCAATGCAGAGGTACCCTTAATCTTTGCTGGCAGGTAAATTCATTCATTGTTTGATGTGGGAGGGTGAGTAGGGAGGGATTCATATGGAGCTGGGACTTACAGACTCATCAGAAGAGAGAACCTGGACTCTGTCCTAGTAGTGACGCTAGCTCTCATTATGGGAAAGGGGTATGGTTTGGGACAAGCCACATATCCAGAGCTGGGTGGTACCATTATGACCTTGGCCTCTGCCATTCAGGGCAAAGGGTGGTTCCTGCTCTGGCTGAGCAGTTTCTGACAACCTTTCACCACAAAGATTACATTCATTCCGCTCCTTAATTTGTTGATATTCTTGTGGGCTGTCTGTTTAATTAAATTGTAGCCTTTCTAACATCCATTATCCCTAGAGGGGAGGTGCCATTGAAGGAATCAGTCATTTGGGTTGTCTGGAGGCTTCCACAGATCAAGGATTTCACAAACACTGATTCCTGATTACACATGGAAATTGCTGCATTATTATTATATTAACAGCATAGTTAGATGCCCCACTATGCAGTATTTGCATCAGTTTTAAACAATGCTTGTCACACACGACATTCCCCAAACTAGGTCATATATATTCTCAGTGTTTGAGGTGTTTTGATTTTCATTGAAAAATAACTTGGCTTTTGTGGTCATAGACGTTGCTTTTTGAAGACAGCTCTCCAGCCGATGTAGAGCAACGCTCTCGATTCCACATACGTAGTCCAATGGTCTTGAAAATAGCTACGCCAGTTGAGAGGTCAGAGTAGAGTTAATAATCCAGTTTGTGTTCATTTGGTTTAGGGGTTCCCAAGATACAGCTCCATCCCTCTAAGTGATCACATTTAAAATTTGCATGTTCTTTTAACATATTTTTGACCCCAGCTAGGCCAAGTTCTATTGGCAGTATCATCATAAATCATCTTCTCTACAGTATGCCACCAAGATCCACCTTCCAAAGCTAAGAATTCAAAGGGTATTAAATGTTCTGTCTGGATCTATATAAGAGGATGCAAGCAACTTGGAGCAAGAAAAACTAGCGCACACACAGAAGCGCCCAAAATTCACCCCCCCCCCCCGTACAACCAGAACTTTGCCCCATATGAGCAACTTCAGATCATATGACTTCATCCTTCCTGAGCAGGTGGAGAACAGCATGCAGAATGCAGATGGGAAGTATGGAGCAAAATTAAAGTCCTTGCCTTGATTCAGAGGAAGTGAGCTAAGACTGCCCTAAACTCAATCATTTTTCCTAGTGACAATAACCCCCCAAAGACTCTTACCCTTTTACCCAGGCCCTAAGGAATCCCTATTACATTCAGGCACCCTAACTGAGCCAGGTGACACACTGTGATGTGTGCCTATGCACTTCTAGGACTTTCCAGAAAAGTTAGAACAACATATGTGACAGGGATGGTGCATGGCAGTGTGTGGATGCCAGTGCAGATGTACAGTGCTGGTGGGTACTGGGAATATGCAAGGGGTTGGTTAGGATAGCATAAAATATTCTTGTATTCCCTTTTCTCCTTAGTGGAATGGCAGGCTTTGCAGGTGACAGAGACCTGTGCTAACCACCTGCAAGTTCTCCCCAGATCAATATTGCCAGATATAGCATACCAAGGGACAGTGAGACTGTGTGAGTGGATTGATGACATGGAGATGTGCTCAGCAAAGAGAACTCTTCCATATTCACAGTGCATATCACTATGGCCATACGGGTGGAGTTAAGGTTGTGGGGGCATGATGTAATATAAGTCTACATTTAATCATAGAACATCAGGGACCTCAGCAGGTCATCTAGTCCAACCCCCTGCTCAAAGCAGGACCAATCCCCAATTTTTACCCCAGATCGCTAAAGGGCCCCCTCAAGGATTGAACACACAACCCTGTGTTTAGTAGGCCAATGCTCAAACTGCTGAGCTATCCCTCCCCCTAGTTACTCTGCACATTATGGAAGGTCATGCAGAAGCGCGAGGCAACCTTAACTCTACAGTAATGATGGTTTTTTTGACAGTGAGCTCTCTTTTATTTTGTCAAACCTGGGTCTCGAGCTTGCAAAGAGTTACACCGGTGATTGACTCCAATCATGGTCTCACTGAGTTCAAAGAGACAGCTCACATGCTTATATTAAGCATGCTTAAAAGTCTTTGTAGGAACAGAGCCTTAGAATTCCTTTTCTTGTGAGTAATTAAACAAGACCAAAAGCTTAGAACTTATTAATGGATGGTGGGTAGATCAGAAAAAATTCACAATTGAATATTTTTCTGAAGGAAAGAAGCACTCACGCACATGCGGAGATTTTTTTTTTTTAAAGGCAAAATAAATATTCAGTGATTACTGGAGAGTAATTCTTTCTGAACCCCAAGAAAATATTATTTGGAGAAGGGACACATTTTCAAGTTGAATGACATTTACTTCTTTAATTTCTATATTTTTATTACTTTGTAGCTAGAAGATGGTGTAACTACACCTCTCTAGGAAGGGGAATTGCTACTCAATAGCGTGAGTCACAAAACACGTGCAACAAGGGTGAAATTCACCACTGTAGAGAGGGCCTGCACAATGCTATTGGCCATGTAAGGGACCTCATTCTCTGTCAATTTCAGGTGTTCAGTGGGATTTAAGTAGTGTATAGACCTAGCGGTCGCCCTCTCCACAAGACTGAATGTCACCCAGAGTCGTTTATAAATACAAAACTGAGGAGAAGGGAAAACCAGAAGAATGATATAATGATGAAGGATAATTTTTAACGCATGTGAGAACTGGAGTATGCAATGGCAGAATGAAATAATTCAGGTTATAAAGAACATATTGCCAGGGTGTCACTGACTACAACCAAAGTACCTGCTCCTATGTGATGCGTGTCACCCAAGAAGTTCTTTTTTCCCTCTGTGATGCAGCTGTAGGGTTTGTAAATTAAGTCCCATTTTCAACCATTTTCAATTAGCTGTTGTACCTGAGTCATTGCCAAATAGGGCAAAGCACCATGTAAGCAAAGGTCTAAGCTGTGAAACTATTCGAGGAACTAGCCACACATCTAAGGTAACATAACACAAGAAAGATGTGTTTGCACCTGATTCATAAGGGCTCAGCCCTCGTAACAACCATTGACTTCAGTTCAGTGTCTAATGCCTGGCTACATCTCTGCTCCCATTTCCTTCTCCTTGTCATCTCCCTCTTAACCTCCCAACTTGTTTCATTCTTTTTGTCCTCCTCTTTCAAACACGAAGGAATTTCAGCTTTTCTTTGTTTCCAACCCATGAAAAGCTTCTCATCTGTAGAGTCTTCATTGAGGTCCTTTTGTAGAGATTTCCACTGCTTTGCACTTTTCATAATTCCCGTTCCTTCTTCTCCCTTGTCCTCCTTCCCCAGGTTCTTGAGTCTGCTCTCCTGCAATTACCACCCCTTCTTTTTTTACAGCTTCAGATATAGTGCAAAATGCTGCTTCCATTTACATGGCTACTTCCTTTTTCACTGTTCTGTGCAATCATAAACCCTTGAAACAACCATGCAAAGTAGGAAATTATAATCCCTAGTTTATAGAACAGACAACTGAGCCACAGAGGCTCACTTATTTTCAGAGGAACACTTGGGTGAGTCAATGGACATGCTGGGACTAGAACTCAGACACGCCTAATTGTTGATAGTTTTATTTTTCATCGTTTGAGTTTCAGATGCTACAGCTGAGATTGGGGCCCCATTGTGGGGGCGGCTGTTCAGGCAAACAACCAGATGTGGGTAGACGGATTGTTGTCCTTTGACATATGGGAATGGATGCTTAGAATGAGTCAGGGCCAGCTTTTCCAGACAGCGAAGCATATAGGCCATGGCTGATCTCTTTTGAAAATCTGTCCTGAGATGACTTGCCCAAGATCACACATGAAATCTGAGGCAGAGCCAGAAATTGAATGCAGAATTCCTGAGTCTTAATCCAGTGCTTCAACCACAAACCCATTCATCCTCTCCAGGGGCCCTTTCCCTTGGTCAATTCACTACGCTACATTGTACGGTCGATTATTCTCTTTTCCACTCTGCGTCTTGCAGTTCCCTAGAATCCTACTGAAAAGGCCAACAGAAGGATGAAGGTTCATGATGAAGGATGGGTTAAAAATAGTGAATGTAACAAGTAAACACAGTAAAGAATACCTTCAAGACTGATGCACGGCATTTTCAAACCAGTTTAGACAATTATAGCACAGAACAGGGTGGAGACATTACACCAGTCCCCTCATTAAAATTTAATCTTATTAAGAGTAAGGATCTCATTAAAAATTAAATCCAATCTAGCATCAAAGTGCAGCACTTTGGTTTCTCAAATTTGTGAGGCAGTAATACACGTTAATGAATGAACAGATCATTTTCTTATGTCAAAAGGGTGAGATTCTTGGATGATGTCTGTCATCACAGGTCCCTTTACTTCAATGGAGCTATGGCAGTTTACACAAATTGATTATCTGGTTCTAAAATGGCTGAATGCATGCATAAAAATATACAAATTAACGTACTGCTTCAGATCAATTTCCATCCATTACAGGAGCCTGTCTCTTAGAGTGTCCAGCACCAGATGCTTTAGAGGATAGTATAATCACCTTGAACATTATTGGTGTATTTTATGTTGCATAAAATGCCTATATGGGCAGTTTCTTCCTACTCCCAAGGTAGAAGTTAGCTGAGCTTTGAAAACTGAGGAAAACACAAAGTTGAAAACAGCATTAAAGTGACACTTCAATCGGTCTATGTGAAAGGTGATTTTCCTAGTTCGATGGAGATAACAAGGTCAGATTGCCAGCTGGCGTTAGTTGCTTTGTCTCCAGTAAAGTCAGCAGAGGATCTACATCCTCGCATTAGCCTTCTGGTTTTCCTTTCTCCTGTGTACTTTGTCTACAAATCACTGAGGGTGAAATAAATCCCTGGGCAGGAATCCCTGGCCCAGCACATGACACAAGCCCCTCTCAAGAGCTGAAGCAGAGGAGGATCAGGCTCGCTCCTTAACATGGTCAATAGCATTGTGCAGGCCCTCTGCACCTAAAGAGGACATTCGGCATCTAAACCACTTTGTAGCTCTGGCCCCATGGGACCAGCTCTGGGTGGTCTGAATGGCATCTCTGGCTGGGTAGCCATTTTGACTTTGGAGTCTGTGATCCCTGGCAGAAGGCGACTCACGCTCAGGCTGAACAGCTGCAGAACCTTTTGTGGCAAAGGCAAAGTTTATTTCCCGGCTTCTTTTATTGCCATCATCGCTGTCTGTTAATTAAATAAAGTTGCTGCCTTTGTGTGCGTAATCATCTCTAGATTATGAGGAGTCATTGGGAGGCACCCCAGGGCGCTGACAGACAACTGGGAAGTTCTAAGGCTTCCTCGGAACCAGGGATTTCAAAGCGCTTCGCAAACACTCACTAACACATCACCTGTGAAAAGTGCTGTGTCAATATCATTGTAATACTATGTTACTGGTGTTGGACGGCCCAATATTGAGTAATGGTATCGCTTTCAAATAGGCATGTCCAGGCCGCTCATCTCGTTCCCCTAAATAGGTCATGAATCGTGGGGTTGGAATTTGGGGTTATATGATGTTTGTTACAAAGTAGCTTTGCTTTTGGTTTCACAATTTCTAAAGTTTATGAGATAGACCGGTGGTGGGTAATCTGCTGGCGGGCCATGAGACATGTAGCTGATGTTAACCATCTGCAGGCACAGCCCCCCGCAGCTCCCGTTGGCCGGGAACAGCTAACTGTGGCCACTGGGAGCTGCGGGCGGCCATGCCTGCGGATGGTCAATGTAAACAAACTGTCTCGCGGCCCACCTGATGGGCCGTGTGTGGTCCGTGGGCCGCAGGTTGCCCACCACCGAGACAGACCCTTCAGTGGTGTAAACTGGCAAGGATCCGTTGGCATCCGTAATGTGACAATGATTTACACCAGCTGAGACTCTGGCTCTACGTTGCACATCTGACTCTAGGCCATTCCAGGTCTATCACTGACCTTTTATTCTTCATTATAACTCTTACAAGTCTAAAAATTTATTTAGCAAGCTGCTTGTCCTCCAATTAAGATTCCTTTGTTGTCACCAGTGACCCTCAGGGTTTCACACTGGTAGGTAAATGAAGGGAGAGCATGGATGTCAGGAACCCTTACATCAAACGACCCCAAATTTGATTGAATAGCTCTCGTCTTATGTATCAATTTTTAAGACAACCTAAGTATGTATGTGGAATGTAGAGCTCTCTGAAAAATCTGGCCTTGAAGAGAAAGCTCTCCTCAACCGAACTTTACAAATCACCATCACTGCTCCATAATACACTTTCTCCTGGAATATTTGTGTGCACAGATGATGAATACAGGCTAAAACTGAACCATAACTCTGGCTGGGGAAAGGCCTGTGCTAGACAATACTGTCTACACTCACCAGCAAACCTCTGAAAGGAGCTTGTTTGCATCACATCAGTGCAAATGGAGTTTGGCAGACAGTAGAAATATGCACACCAGAGACGGTTGGAAATCTGCCAAGGACAGGACGTGAATTCCTCATTCCTGAGTGTATTTTGGTTCAAGATATAGTGCCTTTCATGCTAAGCCACCAAATGGCTGTGATATTAGATGTCCTTTTCTGCATACTTGGTCACCATATTACAATGAACAAACACCAGGTACACCTCTCCCGGTTCATAGACATATCACATTTTCTGCCTTGCACAGCAAATACATGCCAAGTCATTGAGATGGACAGGTCCACTAACAATTTTTGACATACTGATTCCCTGATATGGAAATGGGAGCCAGACACTAGCTAAGGTCAAGTCCAATTGGGTAATTTCAGGTTCATGGAGATCAATGCCAGAGTTTCAACCATGTAACCAGGATAAATCAGGCAGGATGGTATCTCTGGTCGGGAAGCCATTTTGACCTTGATCATAGTCAGGACAAAGGGTGGCTTATGCTTAGTCTGAATGGGCTTCAGAACCCTCTCCTGCAACGTGTTCCCTTCTTAATATGTTTACTTTCTTGTTCATTAATTTAATGGAGTTGCTGACATTGTGTCAATAATTACATCTAGATGATGGTGGGACATTTCAGGGATTCCCCGGGCTGTAATAATCATCTGGGAAGTTCTAAGGTTTTCCAGAATGAAGACTTTCAAAGCACTTCAGAAACACTCATTAATGTGTTACACCTACAGAGCGTTGTGTTTAATTGTAATACTATGTTACTGGCATTAGACACCCCAATATTGAGTAATGGTGTTAATTTAAAATAGGTGTGTCCAGGACACTGATGCTCTTCCCCTAAACAGGTCATAATTGCAATTTGAGACTATTTGAAGTTCATTAAATGTGGTTTCACCTTTGTTTTCATAAAGCTTCATTTTTAAAATTGATGGATCAGATCCTGAGGTGGTTTAAATTGGCACCACTCCATCGACTTCAATCACACTATGCTGATTTACATCCGTTGAGAATCTAGCCATATACTTCCAGTCCTATCTCTCTGCAACATTCAAACTGTATCATTGGCTTGATTTCCTGTATTCTGTGTTGTAAAAGGATGGTCTCTTTCTTGTATGGAATGTGAGCAGATTTATTTAGCAGGCTGCGTGTTGCCTACTTAAAATTCCCTTGACCTTCAGTCCTTTAGGGACGTGTTGTCTGCCACCTCCTGCAGCTCCCATTGGCTGGGAACAGCGAACCACGGCCATTGGGCACTGCGGGCGGCCGTGACTGTGGATAGTCAATGAAAACAAACTGTCTCGCAGCCCACCAGCAAATTACCCTGATGGGTCATAGGTTGCCCACAACTGCCCTAAACCAAAACATAGATTCATGGGGAGAAGGGCAGTGAGCAACTGAGCTGGGTTTGCTTAGGTTTTCCCTGAACAGCTGTCAGAACCTCTTTGAACCTCCTGACCAATCACAGCCCATCGGGCCATGAACGCCTCCATCTCCCTTAGCCTGCATGGAGGGAGGAACAAAGGGACATTCAGTCTCTCCTCCTGCTTCAACAAAGTTTTCCCGCCCACCTACTTCAGGCTCTGGAGGGCTGGGTTTACGGCTAGCAGTTGGGTCTTATGCTTGGGAGATTGTGTTGGAATATACACATAGGGAGCTCTCTGCTGCCATGTGCTGGTGAGCCAGGAGAAATGACTGAATGGGCCAGGGCTCATTTGCATTCCAGTTGTGTGACGAGTCTAGGGTATTTTGATTAAAATAAGGTTAAGTTTAGAGTTTGGGGATAGTAAAATTTTATCATTCTTGTTGGGAAATGACAGGGCAAGAAAACTGCACCCAGTGTGCCTGAAGTGAGGGGTCACCCTGACTGTGACCCTGCTTTGGCCTGGTTGGGTAGCACTAGTGGTACCTGGAAAAAATGTAAGTGTGTAAAGAGGCAGTGGAAGGAGGTCCCTGTATTCTGCTGAGAATGCCTCATTCATAGTAAGGATTCTGTTAAGAGGCCTATATGCAACCAATTCCTCTTTGAAGGCTCCATGCAGAGCCAGCTTCAAGAGCATAGAAGGGGATGAACAGAGCTAACATGAGGCAGATGGCAGCACTGAGGTGGCTTGGACTGAAGGTGCAGAGAAAAGCAACATACCTGAGGGACTTCAGTGCAGGCTGCCATGCGGAACAATCAAAGCTGAAATCAATTCAGCTGGGTCAGGAGGAGCCCCCAGAGTAGCTTAGGCATCACTTCCCTTGGAGACTTGAGACAGACCTACCAGAATTCATGGACTCCTCTAACTTTGGACAACAAAAACTAGGGAGGAGGGAAGCAGCTAGAAAGCATTACCCACTCACAGTTGTAAGTGAAGGACTGAGGTTGGGCCTATTGCTAAGAAAACCTTCTGCAGGAGAGTATCTCACCTAATAGCTGTTGTTAATTTATTAATTGCTGGCTTTCCCAAGATTATTCTGTTGGGCCCCGCAAATAATTTTTTTTTGTTTTAATCCCCTGGACTCAGAGTGGGGAAGTAGTGCCTATCTAGGGTGCCCACTACCCAGGCTGGTATATACAGTCTCCCAGCTTTCTGAGTGAGGGGCATGAGCCAATGTTATTTAAGTTTTCAGAAGGAACCCCAAGAAAATTGAACCCGGAGCTTTTTTGGTTGCTGACAATAGGTGGCAGAAGCGTTCCATTCCTGCTGAATGTGTGTCCTGGTGCTGGTGATGGTAATTAACCACTTGCTTCATTTACTGTTGGGGTCAAGCCAGAATCGTATCTGGATTGGAGCTGGGCAAAGAATGGATTTTTTTAGTTTGCTGGAAATTCTGAAAAATCCAAAAGATAAAATAAAAATGTTGGCGGTCGAACCAAAAATGAATTTTTTTCAACTTTTTGGCAAATAAAAAAAAGGGAGTTTGGTCCAACAAAATGCTAAGTTTGACCTGAAATTAAACTTTCATTTAGGTTTTAAGGCAGTGCCTCAATTTGAGGTTAGTTCTCTTCCCATCCCTGGTTGCCACGACATTCCCTGGACAACCGAAACCTCTTTCCCTCAGGAAAGTAAAGTCGAATCCTTAGTAACATCTGCAATAAGCAGCTCATGTAGTTCTGGAGGCTCATTCAGTTCCTTGGGTTCCTACAGTTCTGGGAGCTCAGACAGTTTCACATTGCCAGCATCAGACAGAGGATGCTCTTTCACTTCTGGGTGATCCAATAGATCCCACTCCTGTTAAAACCAGCAGAAATACCCACAGAATTAGGAACAACCAGGAAATGGAAAGCAAGATACAGATTCATGGAGGAGTTTATGGGCAATGGGCTTTAGAAATGTTGAGTGTCCAAAACTCCACCTGAACCCAGTATGTGCTCAGCACCTCTGAAAATCAGGCTTATATGTGCCTTTCTCATACTCTTTAAATTAGATTCTGTTGCTTCCCATGTTACTCCTGTCCTTATAGTCAACTTTGTCCTAATTGCCATTTATCTGGTAAAACAAATAACTTAAAAGGGTTAAAAACCTGACTTGATTGTCAACTTCTACAGCTGCAACAGAGAAAGAAGAACCTTGTACGAGAAAAGCATCTCCTTGGAGTGGATGGTTGTTTGTAGCCTTTATTGAAACCCTGGAAATGTTTTCCCTGTGCTCTGCAGTACCTTCACCCTTTCAATGCATGTTTCAGTATTAACATTATTAATTAGCAATTCTTCTTCCTGGAGAGGTGTATTTATAGCATCTTTCATCTCTTTTAGCTAACCTTTAATGTTTGCATGCTACTCTTAGAAAAAAATCTATTATTTTTAAATTGAATTGTGACTGTCCTCTGACTGATACCTCATTAATAAACTATAAACATTTGTCTTCTTTGATCCCCACAACAAAGAATTCCGTAGTATTAGGTGTGACCATTTATAGCTCCTGTTTGGACTGGCCACTAGGGGGCACAGAGCAAAACGGTAAGAGTCAGTGTGAAATGGAAATAAAAGTCTTGCATTTATCCTGATCCCAGTATCCTGGATCTCTGTACTCTCTAGGTATTCCTACAAAGACTTACTCTAAACATAGGAGTTTTGGCATTTGAACTCCATGAGACCGCTCTCATCATTAAAGTTAAACACCTGTATAAATCTTTACCAGATCAAGACCCAAGTTACTACAAGTAAGGGGAGACTCACTGCCAAAAATCTTCATTAACGCAGTTACAGTTGCTTAGTACTGCCTCATAACTTCCCAGAACGCAGAGGGCAGCTAAACAGATCCAGCTAATACCTAGGAAATAAGGAGCTAAGGAGTTATCGCCCACCCAACATGCCCATCCAACCGTGATGTTCCTGCTATGGAAGCAGCAATAGGCACTATGAATCTGGAATTGTTCTATGCCCTCAGCACAGCTCCACTTTATCAATCCAATCACAGAGTTGCACCCTCCCTCAGCATGCCACGTTTAACATTATTAATCTGGGGCGAGCATGCAAAGCCCTCGCTGTCACCTCCCAAGCATGATGTCGTGAAGAAGAGAAATATAAGAGTACTTTACCCTGCCCTGCTGCCAGTCCCTGGCTTATTGCCACCAGAACTCCCTCCCGGCCCTCACATCCACACCCTGACGTGTACCCTGCCTGTCCTGTGTGCTGCAGTGGCACCCCAGTGTGTCGGTCCTGTGATACACACCACTGTGTGTCCTCTGGCTTAGTCCGGATTGGCTGAAGGTGAGGTCCCCGAATGATTCCTTAGGACAAGAGCGATAAATACACCGCCTTTGGGGGTTTGTCTGGATGAAGAAAACTGCCTGAATTTTGCTCAGGCTTAGCTAGGTTGTGTTAGAGAAGCCTCACCTAAACTCAGCCATGTTCCAAGACTTCGGAGTATGACCCATGCTTCTCTTCTCTCTGTCCACTAAGTCATTAAGCCACTGTGTCATTAAGGACACAGGCCCAGGTGCTCTCATAGGGATTCAGTGAGGCATTGCTAACTGGAAGAGATTCCCTGGAGTTCGCCCCTCTTGACAGCGTTCATCCTTACTATGGGGGGGAAGGGGGGCTTTTTGCAAGCTGCCTATGTAGACCTGGCATGGCTGGCTGGTACATCCATCTGGGGAGCCATTTTGACAGTGGGATGTACCAGTCAAGACAACAGCTGGCTTGTGCTCAGGCTAAGCATCTTCAGAACCCATTGTGGCAAAGACCGTCTCCCTCCTTTATTTGTTTGCATACTTGTCATTTGTTCATTAAGTAAAGTTGCCGCCTGCATGACATAAATTCTTCTTAAATTTTGCGGTGCATTTGCGAGGGTGCCCCAGGCAATAACACTCATGAGGAATGTTCTTAGACTTCCTCAGAACAAAGAATTTCAAAAGTGCTTCCCAATCATTAATAGCTTACACATGCAAAGTGTTGTACTATTACAATATTAATAATATGCTCCTGGAGGTAGATGCCCCAAGCAGTGAGTAAGAGTTTCACTTTAAAACATGAATGTTAAGGTCACTCTTGTCATTCCTGTAAATCAGGTCCCTGACACCCTCAGAATTCAGGATTATTTTATTATTTTTAAAGTACATTTGAATTTGTTCCAATAAAAAAATTGCGTTTGAAGATTTATGGGCCAGATCCTTGGGTGGTGGAATTATCATAAACCCATCAACATCAGTGATACTGTGCTGGTTTACACCAGCTGAAAATCTGGCCCTAGATTTTAAAAAAATAGATTCCTAGGACATGCCAGTTCTATTGGGGATCCCTTTTTCTCTCCATCGTGCTGTAAAAGGATGCTCTGTCTCCTTCAATATGACTGCAGCTTTCTTCTCACTCTAGCCCTGCCGCTATCTTGAGACTTTTGAGTCTTTCAGGACGAAGCTTGAAGAATTGAAGACAGGATTTTCAAAAGCGACTAGTGATTTTTCATGCCCAATTTGAGACGCCTTATGCTTCATATTGTCTTTTGTTCCTCCGACATCCCTGATTACAGGAAGCACTGCTTGAAGTGTGTTTAATAGTTTAAAAACCATTCAATTGGTGATGGATGGACTTTCCCAACGAGGATGGTCTTGTGTCCTGTCCTAAAGGTGTTCAGACTCTAGATCAGTCTAACTTCCATGCAGACCTTCTTTCTGTATCTCCCTGTCTCATCAGAGGCTGAGTGTTATCAGTTCCAAAGCTCTGTGTTTAGCTTTCCTGCCTAAAAACTGTGGTTAGAGTACTTACCTGGGATGTGGAAGAACCAGGTTCAGTTCCCCCCTCAGGCCATGCAGGGAGGGGAAAGGATTTGAACAAGGGTCTCCCACCACTCAGGAGAGTGCTCGCACCCCTGAGCTATAGGATATTCTGATGGGGACTCCCTCTGTCCTCCTGTTGAAGCTGTTCCACTGTGGATTAAATAATAAGTGATCGGAGCAGGGGGCTTGGACCGAGGGTCTCCCACCTCCCAGGTGGGCCCCTGATTTCACTTGTATAAGTAGGGGCATAGCGAGCAGATCGAGGGACGTGATCGTCCCCCTCTATTCGACATTGGTGAGGCCTCATCTGGAGTACTGTGTCCAGTTTTGGGCCCCACACTACAAGAAGGATGTGGATAAATTGGAGAGAGTCCAGCGAAGGGCAACAAAAATGATTAGGGGTCTAGAACACATGACTTATGAGGAGAGGCTGAGGGAGCTGGGATTGTTTAGCCTGCAGAAGAGAAGAATGAGGGGGGATTTGATAGCTGCTTTCAACTACCTGAAAGGGGGTTCCAAAGAGGATGGCTCTAGACTGTTCTCAATGGTAGCAGATGACAGAACGAGGAGTAATGGTCTCAAGTTGCAGTGGGGGAGGTTTAGATTGGATATTAGGAAAAACTTTTTCACTAAGAGGGTGGTGAAACACTGGAATGCGTTGCCTAGGGAGGTGGTGGAATCTCCTTCCTTGGAAGTTTTTAAGGTCAGGCTTGACAAAGCCCTGGCTGGGATGATTTAACTGGGAATTGGTCCTGCTTCGAGCAGGGGGTTGGACTAGATGACCTTCAGGAGTCCCTTCCAACCCTGATATTCTATGATTCTATGATTCTATGACAGTGCCATTCCGATCATGCTTCCCTGAGGGCAAGTACTGAGAACTGGGCCCCGGGAATGTCACAACCACTAGTGGTACATAGCCCACAATTCTTGAGTCTCCGCCCGATCTAACCTATGGCTCGTTGCAGACGTTAGCAACTGGCTGCTGGCATGTCCCCTCACAAGGTGGGTAGCATTGGGATCTGGCCGGGTTTCCATAGAAAGACATACTTCTGTGATGAAATAAACATGAAACACACAAGGACACCTCATTATCTGTGCAGAGTAGAGTAAGCATAAGGCAGGACTTCCAATGGGACAGAGGCCCAATGCTCAGGTATTGTGTCAATGGGGGGCCACGCCAGATAGATAACTAAAGAGAAGGCAATGATGACTTGGTCCTCTCGTTCCCAGCCATATCTCTGCTCCCCTTTACACCTTCTGGTCCTTTTATTTCCCCTTAGCCTCCCTCCTAACCAACCCCTTTGAGCCTTACTCACTCCAAACTCTTTGACCCACTACTCATCCGAAGCAACCTCCTAATTTCTTTGAGATCTACCGTTGAAATGCGCTTATTCTGTAAAACCTTCATTGGTGACCTTTTGTCGAGATCCCACCTCTTTGCGCTTTCAGAATCATCATCCCTCCCCTCTGGCCCTCTATTTCCTGAGACTTCCTTCCTGCAGCTCTTCATCCCTCCTGTTACAGCTTCAGCCATTAACAAGGAGGCTGTCGATAATCTTCATAGCAGCTTGCCTTTATGCAATCACTGATTCTCACAACACTCACATGGAGCAAGTAGTTATTATCTCATTACCTAATCAAGAACTCTCTAATGCACAGAGCCTAACTGAATTGCCCGAGGCCACTTCATGAGCCAGTGGAAAGACTGGGTCTAGAACTCAGGAACGCCTAATTATTGTTAGCCTTATTACGTATCATATGATTTGAACTTCAGTATCTCCTGGATGCCACAACTGAGATTGTGGCTTACTGTGCAAACACAGCATCTGAGACAGTCCCCATCTTGAAGAGCTGACAAATGAATTAGACAAGCCAGAGAATGTGTGGAAGGAAGAACTATTATCCCCATGAACAGAGGGTTGAAGGGCAAGGTTTTCAATCAGTTAAGCATTCTGAGAGCTGAGCTTTTTTGAAAATTTAGCCCCAGCTGAGTTGTTCAAGGTCACCCAGGAAATTGTGGTAGAGTCAGTTAAGTAGAACTCCGATTTCCTGTGTCCCAACCCACTGCCTTAAGCACATTATTCATCCTCTCAAAGGTGAATTCTGTTGGTCAGTTCACTATGCTACATTGTATGTTTCTTGTGAGCTCCAGCTCTTGCAAAATTAACCAGAATTAAGGCCTCTGAAACACTGTGGCTTTGAAATTTTCTACCTTATATATTTAAAGCCTGAATTCACCAGTGACTAACTACTCGCTTTTATGGAAAGAAACCACCCAACACTGCCAAGAATCACAGAGTTTTATTGTGAAAGATTCATTTGGAAGATTAAACTATCACTGAAGCAATAGTAATAAAAAATGAATTGAATCAGACATTAACTTCACTGGGGAGAATAAGTCAAGCAAAATGGTTAGGAGAGCCTGAATTGTGAACTCTTTTATATAGTTTTTAGACCCCACAAAAGGAAGTCTTTGTCAAGTTCCAAACGAAATATTTTGCATAGGTAGCTCCTCTCTTTCCTGTAAACTGTTATGGTAATTGTTATAATTATTAGTCAATTCTTAGTCTTGCATTGTATGACATGCACATTACATCCTGCAGATTGCTTTTATCTTAACTAATTACCCACCATGTTCATTCCCAGTATTATTCCACTGACTTCCTTGCTGTCAAGATGGGAGTGAATCTGAATTCTTTAAATCCAAGCTAGAAGCTAGTTTGGAATTTCCCCTTGCAACTCCTTGGAGGGTGGAAGACTTTATTTTGTATGCTTAGTATCCCCACCTACAACTATTGAGGATGAGCCTGTTACAGTGCCCATTGAAACCCATGGGGTGTCTTTCCAATGAATGGAATTGCCTTCAGATATGAGCCTATGCATTGCAATTCTCTCATTGACAAAGGGCTAACAAGAAGTCTATGCACCATTGAGATCCCTCTTATATATTCAAAGTAGGGCTAAAGGGGATTGAAGTGATGCATAAGCGTCTATGCCGGACCTCTGGCCTGTGGTGAATTCCTTTCTTTGATGATTAGAAATTCAGCTGTGAAGGGACCTCTGGTCATGTGTGTCCTGAATCAACTCCAATGACATTTTCCAGTATATACAAGCTGAGGGTTTGGCCCTATATTTCAAGTAATATTCTCCTTGGACACTCCACTTCTACCAGTTATGTGCATTCTCTTCTTCTTTGTAGGAGAAGCATCCTCTGTTCTTTAGGTACATCTATACATTTCTTTAGCTGGCTGTTCTGACTCTAATTGAAAGCTCTCATTCCTTCAGAATAAAATCTGAAGAACTGAAAGCCAAGAATTTAAAATGTAACTAGTGAGTTCAGGTGCCCACTCGAGATGCCTTCAAGGGGACTGGGCTCCAGAGACCAGGAACTGAGCACTTTTGAAAACTGGGGTTCTTAAAGATCTCTGAACTTGGGCACCAAAATCACGGGTCACTTTTGAAAATCTTGGCCTTGTATTTAGCCACAGACATTTTGCATAATTTTTAGTAAATCAATATACTCTATCCTCTTTCTTCTCCCTATATGTTAAAAGGAGGGTGATGGTGAAAATTAGACATTCTGGGGGGACATTTAATCTATTTATTTATCTCATATCTGAGAATGTTCCATAGTCCCCACTAGCAGAGTATCTAAACATTTCCTAGTTTAACTTCTCTGACACAGCTGCTACTGGGTACTATGGCACAAAGAACATAAGACTGGAGGAACCTTGTTCCCAGTTCCTAGATATCCGTGTTCCCAGGTATCCACAGACATTTCCCAAGTTTTGGTGGGTCTTGGAGATACAGGTCCAAGGGTCTACTCCAAAGTCTTTATAAAACACTGCACTGATTCCTTTCACCCATTGACATCATTCTCTTGAGTCAAGGACCAAACCTGCAATAGTAGCCCTGTGAAGTTCTGTTATGATGGTCCCTTGGAGTTTCTGGCTCAAAAGCTTTGGTCTCACGGTCCCAGCAGAGCTGAATTTCTAATCACCATATGGTGAAATTCACCCCTGCACAGAGGACCACAACATAGGCCCCTGCACGACATCAATCCCGTATAAGCGTTACTTTGAATGCTTAAGAGAGATTTAAATGGTGCACAGCTTTATACTCTGTCGAGGAGCTAAGGGCAGCACAGGCCTGTTTCACAATCAATTAAACTCACTGGGAAGATGCTGACAGACTTCCTTGGGCATTGGGTCAGCTACATAGGGAATGGTTGAGTGTGGGGATCCAAAGCTTGCAAAATAAAGGATCTTACTTTCCTAGGCGTTGCAAGAGAAAACTCTGCATTGCCGCCAGCCAGATACGGGCCTTGGTTTAAAGGGCTAAAGTAGAATCCTGATCATGCCATAGAAATGTGATACAGATACATCTCTGAGAGGCATTCCTGTTGTCAAGTTGTTAATAGAAAAACGAAATACATGAAACAGCTTCATTCCCATAATAACTCCAGTGAAGTCAGTGGAACGAAACCAGAATTTGGCTTAAACAAGTTTGAGGCGAAAGCAACCTGAAGGTTGCAATGCATGTGTCATATCATCTGGGGCTTAGAATTGCCTAATGATCGCAGTGAGCCAAATTATTGCATCAATTGCAGGAGTGACATGTGCAACACCTCATGTACAAAGGTGTCACAAATCCTCCAGGCTAGCAGAAGAATTGTATAAAAGCACTCGCATCTCAGGGCTGTGCTAACCACTTCTCTTGACTTCTTCTCCTCGGTGAACTGAGTAAGTCTGATTAGATTAAATCTCTTTATAATTATAGAAATGCTGCTTTTGCGATAGTTTTAATTGAGTGTCTGACAAATACTCTGAGTTTTAGCATTGTTAGTGGGTTTCTTGCCATGAAAGACTCTTTTTGCATTTATTCAGTTGCAGGCATCGGTGGATGCAGGCTTTAGAAGTTGAAGCTGGGATTTTCCAATCCCCATAGGAGTTTCAGAGAGTCAATTCCTATACATTTTAATTGGTTATAGGGAATCCAGATCCCTTACTCACCTTTGAAAAATCTCACCTTTAACATACTTGGATACTGGAGACTCTTGTTTTAGGATTTTTTAATACAAACATTTGGTCAGATCCTCAGCTGACTACAATGAAGATACAGCGATTTATAGCAGCTGTTGGGCTGGCCCTGAGTATTTTGCTTTCTATGGAGATCAGCTTTCATGTATCACTAGAGCAGTTTAATTGTTTTTTCCTCTTTTCAGTTCCATAGAGATATATACAAAATCTCAACTCTTAGAAGGGCTATATGTAAACTCTGAGTTTTCAGGACAAAGCCAATATGTACCTTTCTGGTGTTAGGAAGAAACTCCCATTATGGATAGTTTACTCCATAAGGAGCCACTTCCATTTTTTTTCTGTTGTCCTATGAAGCATTGTGTGCCAGACAATGTGAGAGACAGAATAATGCACTAGATGGACCACTGGTCTGATCAAGAAAAACGATTGGTCCTTCTGTCTATTCATGCAACTTGCAATTTTTGATCCTCAGCCGGTGTCTGTCAACATATATTCACAGAAATTGGCAGAATGGTGGTAATTTACATCACCTGAAGATGTAGCCTTTAGGTATTTGTTCTGACAAAAGAATACTTTGTTTATTCATTAGCAAGTATTGTCCTTCCATGAGTTCTAGAAGTCAGAGGGCCACATTCTATGGACAGAATGGTTTTCATGCTTAGGGTACTCTTTAACAAAGAGACCAGAATGATTAACTTTGATCCTGCTCTAACCCATGCTCTAATTTTCTATATAAAATGTATTCTCTGCTGAGCAGGGACTGTCTCTTATTCCAGTCCTGTACAATGTGCAGCTCAATGGAATTCAGTTCTCAGATGGAGGTTCTAGGAGATACAGGGATCCAACTTATAAATAATAAGATTAACGCCATCTTGGAGTACATGAGTTCTTGTTCAAGGTTTTCCCCATGGATCACGATAGTCACTTATCGTCTCTACCTTAATTTCCATTCACATAATTGTTCTTCATCTTAATGGCTGAATCGCTCAGTAAAATCATAAGGTGCCATGTAGGTACTAGATAGCAATTTACCAATGTCTGCAGATGTAAGCAGAAGAGATAGGAGTTGCAAGACAGCAGGCTCAAGAAATAGGGGGCAAGTGGGAGGAGAGAGACAAAGCAATGGGGAGGGAGCAAGGGTTCAAGGTCAAGGCAGTGTTAATAACTAGGAAATGTCATCAGTGAATGCTTTACAGGAGAAGGTGTCACAGTTCAGGAAAAATGCAGCCATATTGCCCCTCTGTGGTCCAGCAAGGTCACTCTAGGCTCCACACTGGTCAGGCATCATCTCTATCGGGTGGAGACACACCTTTCTCTCCCTCCTGACTGGGCTATTTACAGACTACACAATCCTCTGACGATACTGTGATATCCCCAGCAAAAGATGGACTGCCTCAGGTGGCCAGCTCCTCAGAGATGATACACAGGGTCATTGCCATAGTTAAGTTACCACACAGCTCTTTATCAGCAAGCACATTCATTCTTAAGGAAAATGCATTACAGAGAAAACATATTAAAACAGTAAAAGAGTGTCCACACATGCTAATAAGCTTATCAGAGACCGTCCCAACCCCAACAAGGGCTCAGGGCAGTGAACAGCCCTTCACACCCCACTCAGAGGTTTTTCTGTGGTCGCAAGTTTAAAACAACTTTTGCTCAGAACATGCACCCTCAGTAGCCCAAAGTACCTGGCCACCTTTCCCTAAGGACTGGGACCCACATAGACCAGAGGTCCTGTCCATTTGCTGGATCAGAAAGAAGGGCCTGGGTCAGTTTAAACTCAGGCTTTTTATCCAAAAGTCCTTTCTGGTCTCTAGAGAAACCAGTTTGAACCAGTATATGCAAGTCTCTGCAGCTGATAGTGTTTCTCTGACAGTGTTAGAACCTGAGTGAATTTGCCTAAACCACCTCCACTGTTTTCAATTCCTAGAGGAACTGTAGCTACTTCTCCTCATGGAATTACATACATACAATCTCTCCCCACAAGGATACATAACCAGTCATTTAATACAGTGGACTCCAAAGGTGGTATACTTAATTCAATATAATTTAATTTAATTCAAGGAGGTTTGTCCAGGGTATTGCAGGAAATTGCCATACCTATCACAAAGGGCAATTTATTGGAAGATCTATCTATCTATCTACCCCAATTTTTATAGTATCTGAGCCTTGTGGATCTTATTCCGCTGCCACTTATGTATTATGTTTATTCTATTTCTCACTGTGTGTTTCAGGTTTACCTCCATTGAAGAAAGATGTCTTTCTCTACAGACCTGTGCAAATACCCATCCTATCCATCATGCAATGTAACATGCCCACAGCCATTTGTTGATGCCTGTAACCAGCCATGTTTTACATCGTGCGGTGACTCAAGTGTGGTGGTCTACCCACCACCGGTTGTCGTGAGATTCCCAGGACCAATTCTTGCCACTTGCCCTCAGGAAAGTGTAGTGGGAAGCTCAGAACCATTGGGCATCGGCAGTTCATTTGGCTACCGGGGCGCCTACCTGTCCGGGAGCTCCTATGATAACAAGGGCTCTCTTGGTGCATGTGCCTTGTACAACGACAGGAGGTCCTACACTCCTGGATTGTCATCATTAGGCAGAGGATGTTCAGACCCTCGTTTTTCCCGATGGCTAAATATGTATGGCTGTGGGCCATGTGAAACCCAGCAGGATTAGACATGTCACAAGGAACAAACAGGAAACAAAAAAGCAACCTACGGATTTATGACTGTGTTTATGGGCATGGCTTTCAGAAAGGCTGATCACCCCGTGTTCCAATGTAAGTCACTTTGTGAGTGCTCAGCACCTCTGAAATACAAGCCCATAAATATATTTTTCATGTTATGCTTTACCTTAGATATGTGACTGTTTCCTCCTATGGTTTCCCAGTCATGTTCTTATTCCAGTATGAATATGGTAGTGCAGAATCTCAAGTACACTTTGGCCCTTCTACATGTCTACAGTGGTTTAAAGATGTCTTAATGTTAAAGAAAATTAAGCCCTAGCCTGCCTAGGAATAGGTACCGTTTCTTTATGGCTTGTAATTTTGCTATGCAAAATGAGTAATAGCAAAGCTGCTTAGTCCTCTTGTTATACTCTTTTGTCCTATTTCACACCGATTTGGGTAAACCATGTATTTTGTGGTGGTTGAAACCAGGACTTGATTGTCAAACTCAAGTGTTACAAGAAAGAAAGAAGAACATCTTATGTGAAACTTGTTACCTTGGAGCGAGTTTTTGATTGCTGCTGTTCTTGAAACTCTGGCAAGATATACTTTATACTTGCTGTTCTGCAAAATGTAAACTCAACTTCGGATTCCCATTAAAACTTATACTGTATCATAGTATTGTCTTCTGGTGTTCCTTCCTCCTCAATTCTTAATTTATAAACCACTGTGTTTGAAATAATTCCCTGGAGACAGCCTGTGCAAAATAGTCAGGGTAGAGTCAGGTGCCTCAGATTGTCAGTAGCATCATGCAGGTGCTTTGCACAAGGGTTTATTTCACCGATGTTACACAAGTTTCAGTACCTGTGCATTTGGGTAGGAACGTGTAGCACTACTGATCAGGGTAGGAATTCAAGGTGTTTAGCTGTCATTTGACTGTCACGTCCAGAGGTTGTTGGTGCACTAGGGATGTGAACATGTAAATAGTGAGGTGGCAAAATTTGCAGATGGTACAAAATTACTCAAGATAGTTAAGTCCAAAGCAGGCTGTGAAGAGCTATGAAGGGATCTCAAAACTGTGTGACTGGGCAACAAAATGGCAGATGAAATTCAATTTTGACAAATGTAAAGTAAGGCACATTGGAAACCATAATCCCAACTACACATACAAAATGATGGGGTCTAAATTAGCTGTTACCACTCAAGAAAGAGATCCTGGAGTCATTGTGGGTAGTTCTCTGAAAACATCTGCTCAATGTGCAGCGGCAGTCAAAAAAGCGAACAGAATGTTAGGAACCATTCGGAAAGGGATCGATAACAAGACATAAAATATCCTATTGCCTCTCTATAAATCCATGGTATCCCCACATCTTGAATACTGTGAGTAGATCTGGTCGCCCCATCTCAAAAAAGATATCTGGAACAGGAATAGGTACAGAGAAGGGCAACTAAATGATTAGGGGTATGAAACAGCTTCCGTATGTGGAGAGATTAATAAGACTGGGACTTTTCAGCTTGGAAAAGAGACAGCTAAGGGGGGATATGATAGAGGTCTATAAAATCTTGACTGGTATGAAACAAGTGAATAAGGAAGTGTTATTTACTCCTTCTCATAACACAAGAACTAGGAGTCACCCAATGAAATTAATAGGCAGAAGGTTTAAAACACATAGAAGGAAGTACCTCTTTCCACTATGCACAGTCAGTCTGTGGAACTCATTGCCAGGGGATGTTGTGATGGCCAACAGTATAACTGGGTTCAAACAGGATTAGATAAGTTCATGGAGGATAGGTCCAATGATAGCCTTTAGCCAAGATGGTCAGCTATACAACCCCATGCTCTGGGTGTCCCTAAACCTCAGACTGCCAGTTGCCAGGACTGGACGACAGAGGATGGCTCACTCAATAATTGCCCGGTTTTGTTCATTCCCTCTGAAGCACTGGCCACTGTCAGAGACAGGACAGTGGACTAAATGGACCATTGACCTGACCCATTATGGCCATTCTTATGTGTGTGTGTACCAGTTCCTTCTTCTAACTCTGTCCCTGGTAAGTCTATAGAGGCTAAAAGGAGGAGACAAGGTGGTAGCTAAGAGTATCCAAATAGTGAATCTCCCAGATGGAAGCAGCAGGTGAAGTGGAGGAGACCCACTTAAGGCTCCTATATAGGCAGAAGGGTTTCTCTGTCTCTCTATGTAGGACAAGGAGCTTGCAGAGATGTGAAATGGCCGTCACCACAATGGGATGTTATCAGCTGCATTGCAACACCCAATAGAGAAAACCACATCCTGAGATGGTAGCTGTGACAAATGCTTTCTGTCCTATTCAACTCCTTTCCCCCTCCTTATCTGCCCATCAGAATCTCCCAGGGTAGTACTCAGGTAGATAGATAGGGGTTTCACTGGTAGGGTTCTGAATTTCATCACATTACACACATCTCTCATACTTCCACATGGAACCCAGTTGCAGCCTGTTCACCAAGCAGCGGCAAGCTGCAAAGGCACAAATCTCACAACCAAGGTTCAAATTCAGTCTTTGAAGGGCCAGTGTATCTTTCCCAAACCATTCATAACAGTGCTCCTAAGAAACAACACTTTGCAGGGGCATGAACTATCTGTAAATAAAGGTACTAAAGCATTTGCAATTCAACAACATTTGAAATATTGGGTTTCTAAACTGATTCTTGGTCTCATTATATTGCTGGGCTCAGGAGCAGTCCAGTGATTCAGACTTCATGAGGATCAGAGCCATAGACTGTTCCCTTAATCCCATGCAAATAAAGTTATTACAATCTGGAGATTTTAATAGTACATTCTGGGGGAAGAGAGGGGAATAAATCTTGGGGACACCTTGAAAAAATGACCCTAAATTGGTACCATTAAGTCTACTCCAAGCACTGATGTGGGATACCATTTTGAAGAGAATCTCTTACTTTTTTGTGAATTGTAATGAACTTGGATTCCCGCCCCCCACCCCCTCCCATACAGAAATAATACTTACATGGGCCTGGTCTTTCCCAGCCTAACGTCCCTGATCTGTACTTAGCCAGGTTTCCTGATCCAAAGACTTTGAAGTGTTTTCTGCAGTTTCATCCTTGTCCTAAGGAACCCCTCTGGGATGAAACCTTTGGTCAGCCCTGATTTTGCTTCTTTGAGCATAATAACATATGTCAACCATTCTTGGAGATGATCTCATTCTGGCTGTGAAATTTAGAGCAGTTTGAATTTTTACATATTCAGAGAAATATTGTGTACTTCACTGATGACCTTTCCTAGAGGTCACTACTGCTTTGAGATTTCAGCACTCCCACCCCTTCACTCTCTTGTCCTTTGGCCCTCTATTTTATGAACTTAGCTCTTCTTTTCACAGCATCTGACAATACAAATTTTATCCTACACTTAAAAAGCAACATCCATTTTCACTGCTCCATGCCACTATAATCATTAAAACTCCCACGAAAATTAGATAGTTATTATTCCTGTTTAGAGACAGGATAATTAAAGAACAGAGGCTAAGTAATTTACTCTATGTCTGTTGGTGAATCACTGATAGAGCCAGGAGTAGAATTAAGTTCTCTTTAGTGTTATTATTTATAATTTGAATTTCAGTATTTCCCAGAGGCTGTAACGGTGATCTGGGGCCAATTGAACAAACAGAGGAAGAGCCATTCCCTGCCCTGAATAACTGACAAATTAACCAAACAGGACAAAGGGTTGGAGGAAGGATTATTATCCAAATTTTAAGAGGGCAGAGACAGTGTTCATAATGCTATTTCTTTAATAGGGTTTAAATCAGCATTTAAATGTACTAGTTTGGCACTTTGATTTTAAATATTTGCTGAAGAATAAATCATTAGGGATTGTCAAAGGAAGTCCTTAAAGGTGAGATACTCAGCTGGTCTACATCATGACGCTTCCACTCACCTGGATCTCCACTGATTTTCGCCCGCTGAGGAGCTGGATATAAATGTACATGGAAACATAAGAATTTCCATATTGGGTTAGACCAGTTGTTCATCTACTTCAGTACCTTGTCTCTGATAGCATCCAGCCCCAGGTACTTCAGAGGAAAGTATAAAAACCCTGAAGTGGTGAATTTTGGAAGACACTGGCCATAGCGGGAGTTTTTTCCTAAGATCCTTAAGGGTGCATGTATACTGCACGCTTCTTTTGGTGGCATGTAATGTACATAGCCTGGTAGCCCCCTGAGCACAAGTGTAAATAGCAGTGTAGACAGTGAGGCAAGGCTTAGGTGAGTAAAGACATGCCTGGGGATGTGGGTAGGTACCTTAGTACATGGCTCCCTACTCTCCCAAGCCTGCTATTTTAGCAGTGTAGTGTCTCATTGCCTCCCTGCTTCTGGAGTCTTCCCTGTAAAAGAGTCCAGCAGCAGCAAAGGCTGTAGCAGGGAGGAGGCAGCGGGGAAAGATTCCTGCAGAGGGGAACGGTTGGCAGGGCTGACAGAGCCTTTCCTCACTGCCTTCTGTCTACTAGAGCCTTTCACTGACGTGTGTAGCTACACACTGAAGTGTGGCTGAGAAGTGCTTTTCACTGGCATGTAGCTACATGTACACTGCACGCCACTGAAATGGGCATGTATGTGGATGTAGCCGAAGCTGGCTTTGACCTGTAGGAGGAGGGTTTCTATAAATCCCTTCCAGTGCTTAATTTGTAATGAAAGAGGTGCTGGGATTCAAGCAATATTTTACATTCATAACAGATGCAGCAAGGTCAGTGATGCTGAGGCTATGAACTGCCAAACCTAGAGGTGCCATGGGCTGAGCCCTGGCACAAGTTAAGCATTTATCCCTTCAGACACTGTGTTTTTTTTCTCTATCAACTAAATTGAAAGCAAGAACACAGTGGCACTTCCATAGTTATATATGAAAGATGATCTCTGTCGTTTTACATGAATAATAGGTTTAGATCCTCAGTTGGTGTAAATTGCCTTGTCTCCAAAGAAGTCAGCTAAGGATATGGCCGGATAAGTATATATTTAAAAGCTGCAAAGTCACAATGTCTATTATTGGAGTACTTTTAGGGTTATAGATTTCAAATCCATGTAAGGGATATATTTGTCCATTCCTCATATAAAAATAATTAGAATTGACTATCCTAAGATCTTGTGTGGCTTACAAAGTCCCTCCCCCATATGTGTAAACTCTGCATCTACTAACATCTACAACTGAATAAATTAGGATGGGAGAGTCTGTCATGGAGAGTAAACCCTTAACTTTTTAAAGAATCATATGGTATTTGTGCAGGAATCATTCCTAAGTTAAAAATATCTCAAAAGTAACATTTCAATATTATAAGGAGGTGGAATCAAATCAAAGCTTCCCAGTTCACAGAGAAGGGTAAGTCAAGAGAAGTGGTTAGAAGAGACCTGAGTCATGAGCTTACAACCAGGAAGATATGAGACATAAGATATGAGTGCATGAAGTCCATACCAAACAAAATGTATTGCACCTCTGTAAGTCATCTAGTTGATGTAATTATTTTGCTCTCTGATCCTGATTAACACTGTGTTCTCATCTCCACATAAAGAAAAGGAGTACTTGTGGCACCTTAGAGACTAACCAATTTATTTGAGCATGAGCTTTCGTGAGCTACAGCTCACTTCAGCTCACGAAAGCTCATGCTCAAATAAATTGGTTAGTCTCTAAGGTGCCACAAGTACTCCTTTTCTTTTTGCGAATACAGACTAACACGGCTGTTACTCTGAAACATCTCCACATAATATGACATTTGTGTTACACCCTTACAGGTTCCATTCATCTTAAAACTTTATATGTAAATTCCTTCCTGGTATCAATCCACAGACCCCGCCGGAATTACAGCAGAAGTGAAACTCACTCCATTTGCTGGGTTCTTTTAACAACTTCATAACATGACATTTTCTCAGGGGTCTACAGGTAGCACAATTTCCCATCATGAACAGTGTTCTGTTTTAGTTCTCTTGTCTGGGCTGGGACCGTTGTGCAGTTCACCCTTGAAATTCCTAAGAAGTTGAGAGTCTTTATTCTGTTTGCTTTTCATCCCCAAGATTAATTATTCATTATGGGACTGATCCATTGCTGATGGAAGTCCGTGGAAATCTCTCCGAGTTCAACTGTTTTTGAATCAGGCCCTGTGGGTTATAATTATTGCCTGACAGGGTTATAATTCACCTACCAACCATTTAAGTCCCTCTTACGCTTTTAAAGTAGGGCTAAGATGATGAGAAACCTAGCTCTGAAGGGAGCTCCAGTCATGGGACTAATGCTGAGGGTCGGCAATCAACACACCCAAGCATGTGTGGTACTAAACCTTTTTGAAAATCTGTCCTGAGTGAGGTTGTCAACATCGTCCAGGAAATCTGTAGCAGAGTCAAGAAGTGAATGAAAATGTATTGTGTCCCAATCTAGTACCTTAACCACAAGATCATTCACCTCTCCAAAGTCCCCAACCCTTGCCCAGTTCCCTCTGTTACATTCTGTTGTTTAATATCCTCTCTTCAGTTTTCCACTCCTAGATTTCTTCTGATAAAAGCCCATAGGCTTGTGTAGGTTAATGAGCAGGGATGTCTTAAAAAGACCTATTCTAAGAAGTGACCACTCAATAGAGAATATTTCTCCAAAAGACGCCTGGTACTGTCACAGTAGGCTACAAAATTATAAAGCAGTATAGGAAAGGGACAATGTTACTATTTCCTTTATTTCTGTCTAATCTGTGCGTGCAAACTGGTTCCATGCTTTTATTTTCAATGCTCTGAGAGAACAGTATTTCCTGATGACTAACTTGTTAGGGATTGAGAAATCAGCTTCGAAGGGTTGGATGCTCAGCTGGTGGAAATCATCATCATTTCCAGTCACTTGCATCTTGGCCAACTCACACCAGCTGTGGATCCGGATATCAATCTCCTTGTTGTACATCTATAAATCTAAGAATTGCCATAATGGATCAGACCAGTGGTCCATCTAGTCCAGTATCCTGTCTCTGATAATGAGTAGCACCAGGTACTTCCGAGGAAAGTATAAGAACCCAGATATGATGAAATTTGGATTAGGCTGCCCATAGGGAGAGTTTCTTCCTGACACCCTAACTTAGATGTTGACCTTAACCTGAAGAAGAAGAAGCAGAGAGAGAGAGCGAGAGAGAGCGAGAGAGAGAGCGCACACTTCTGAAATAATAAGGTTACACATCAGTAGTATATACAAAAGCTCACCTCTGTGGTTTTATGGAAATACTCTCAGATCATCTGTTGGTATAAATTGCCATGGCTCAGTTAAGTCAGCAAAGGCTCTGTATACAATTTGAAGTGTCAAAGTAATATTGTCTAATATCAGAGAACTTTTATGCGTAGCTATTGCAAAGACATCAAAGGGATATATGTGTATAAAAATAATGGGAATTGGGTATCCCAAATCTCTGCATGACTTCCAAAATGCATCCCTCATATTTTTAAAGCTTGCATCTTCCAATGCCTGCAAATGAGTAATCATGGAAAGACTCCTTTATGGAGACAATCCCCATAATATTTATAAGAATCACACAGGATGCAGGATTTGGTGTCAAGTTAAAACTATCACTAAGGAGACATTTCAACAGCTATAAAGAGATTGAATCAAATCACACCCAACCAGTTCACCCAAGACAGGAAATCAAGAGGAGTTTTTAGAAGAGGGCTGAATTGTAATATTTTTGTATGCTTTCTTAGACATCCAGGAGGATGTGAGACAGATGTGCCTGAAGTCCGAATGTGTCGCCACACAAAATTCATTGCCCATGCAATTCATCCAGTTGAAACTCTCAGCTTTCAGTTCTTCAAGCTCCATACCAAAGATTTAACATGGAGGCAGAACTGGAGGGTTTTTTACGCATGTCTAAATGGCATCAGCTTACAAAACAGTAGAAGGGAAAATCTGTTACAGAAAAAGCAGGAGTGTCTGAGGGAAAAATTGTTTGAAATATAGGGCCAGATCTACATATGGTGTCAATCAGTATAGTGTCATTGAAGCTGAGAGAAGTGGGTCCATTTGCACCAGCTGAGAATGTGGTCCATACGCTTTTGAAGGGATTGTTATGAAAAAAAACCACTAAGTTACTGTTTTAAGAAAATCAAAGAATGCCAATTGCCAAGTGTACAACCATGACCTGGTTAGGGAAGCAACACAAGTAACTCTGACACGTAGATATTAAAGAGACACTATACCTCACTGCTAAGATGTCTAATTCCAGTGACATTCTGTTAAGCTTATAAAAACACAACAGATTGCATATGTAACACATTAATGAGTGTTCAGTGAAGTGTTTTGAATTCTTTGGGCTCCATGGTACATCCCCAATGAAAGTTTATATCCAGGAGGTTTGCTTAAAGACATGTCACACAGTAGGTCTGATATTGGCTCAAAAGGCCACAACTTTATTATATAAACAATCAACAAGATTGTAGACAACTGAAGGTGGGAAATTAACATAGTCCTCCCACCAAGATGTGTCTGAAGACCCTCACCAGATCAGAAGCCACCCTTTGTCCTGACAGGCAGATGCTAACGTCAAAAGATCTACGCAGCCAGACATTTTGAAGGCTTAAGTGACACTTTAATGAGGAAGAGCTTTGATGCTGGCCATCTGTCTAGTAATGAATTACGGCTCATAGGGTCTGATTCGGGACCCAATGAACTCAATGGGAAGATGCCCACACACTCCAATAGCTGTTATATTAGACCCCTAAAGAACAGTTATGGGTGGAGAGCCAGAGCATGCAGAAAAATGCTGTATATCTTCCTTGGAGAGGCAAGAATAAACTCCACAATACCCCCAAGTAGATATCAGGATGGATTTAAGACACGGAAATAGACTACTGTGTATCAAAGCTAATGGTGATACTGATACTTGTAAAAGACATATAGGGATTTAACTTCAGTTGCATGGTAAGGTCTTGTCTCCACAGTGGGGTAATGTGCACTTACAAGGATTCCATTTCTAAAGTGCATTAAGGTGTTGTACATTAATTGGCCCTTGTAGACCCTGCTGCTGCGCACAAAAAATTCCTGGTTCACTTTAATATAGTGCTTTTTTGGAAAAAATGCTGTGTTCAAGCACACTAAGGATCCTTTAGTGCACAGCAGCAGGGTACACAGAGACCAGTTAATAAGCAACACGTTTGTACAGTTTAGCAATGACACCCCACCCCATTGTGCTCATTTCCTCACCGCATAGACAAGCCCTAACTTCAGTACCATCAGCAGAATGATACCAGGAATTAATTTCACACAAAAAGCTTTATGAAGGAAGAAACTGTAGGGTGTAGGGTGAAACTGAGAATTGCCTTATAATCTCAAACAATGAGCAAAACAATTACATCAATCTAAGGAGTGACATATTGATGAAATTTTGTTTTGTGACTAATTGGCCATCATGCACAAAGGGTGTCTCAGATCCTTCAGGCAATCTAAGAAATCGTATAAAAGCACTCAGTACTCAGGACTCTTCTAACCTCTTCTCCTCCTCGGTCAACTGAGTAAGTAATTCCACTCCATCTCTTTATAACTGTTGAAATGTCTCTTTATCTTTTGTGATTCACAGTGTTGTTGGGACTTTCTTTCCCTGGAGGGACCTTTTGTACTTATTCAGTTGCAGTGGCATTGGTGGATGCAGGTTTTAAAAGTTAAGGCTGGGATTTTTAAAGCACTGTAGGGATTAGAGACGCTTAATTGCTAAGGTTTATTCGGGATTGGGCATCCAAACTCCTTAAATTAATTTGAAAAATTTCACTCCATACGTAATTTGACAGTGGAAAGTATTGCTGTGCGTGTGTTCAAATATACATATATGGCCAGATCTTCAACTGATTGCCTATCTACATGGACTAGTAGCCTGATATGGTATAGGTATTCCTAAAAACTTAGTCATACTACTAACAATTGTAGACTAAGATCCTCAGTTCTTTTAACTCCACAGAAGTAAATGGAACTGTCAAGACTGTCATCAGATGAAGATCTAGCCCTTTGTTTTGGTTTGACAAAAGGATATTTTTTGTTTATTCACTAGCAAGTAGTACTGACTGGTAAGTTTTAAACATCAGAGGGTTGAACTCTGATAATGGACAGAACTGGTTTCCACGCTGAGATTAAAACTCAAAAAGGAGAGAATCCCTATTAACATAGCCCTCTTGTTAATCCATGCTTTAAATTTTTATTGGGATTGCAAAGTGTTCTGGGCAGGAACAGTCTCTTAGATAGATAGCGTGCTGCGCACTGTAGAAACCTAGACAATCTATCCATCGATCCATCAACTGACTGACAAAGAGAGTAAAAAGGGTACCCAAGGGTTGGTCAAGAGAGACGCTAAGGGTGAATGGAGGGAGAGAACTAGAAAGAGGAATATGGAGAATAAATGTAAGCAGGAATTAAAAGATCAATTGATCATGTGGCTTCTATGAAGCTATACAGTCTTCCAAGTATACATCTAGGTTGCTGGAAGGTTGCTAGTGCCATAATGTATTAGATTCTAATGCTTTATTCCACTTGCACTTGTAAATAATGGTTTCTCTCCTCCCCATTGTGTGTTCAAGGTTTCCCTCCATCGTAGAAAGATGTCTTCCTACAGACAGCTGTGCAATACCCAGTGCTACACACCATGCCATGTGACATGCCCCCAGCCTTTTGTTGACGCCTGCAATGAGCCGTGTGTTACCTCGTGCGGTGACTCGAGCGCAGTGGTTTACCCACCACCGGTCATCGTGAGATTCCCAGGACCAATTCTTGCCACTTGCCCTCAGGAAAGTGTAGTGGGATCCTCCGCACCCTTTGGCATCAGGAGCTCTCTCGGTGTAGGGGGCCCCTATGGTTCTGGGAGCCTGGGCAATTACGGGGGATCATACACTTCCGGATTATCAGCAAGAGGCAATGGATGCTCATACCCATCCTCCTCCCAGCGTTTCACGACATACCGCTATGGAAGCTGTCTGCCATATCAAACCCAGAAGTAAAATCCACAGAACAAGGAACAAGCCAGCATGAAAAGCATGTTACAGATTCATTAATGAGCTTTAAGATATACAAGGGAATGCTGTTTAGTTTTCTTTTTAGACTCCACCTTCTTTTACTTCACATTGAGAATGAGAAAACAATTAAATTAAAATGGTTAAAATGAAACTTGATTGTCCCAGTCGAGAGCTGCAAGAAAGAAGGAAACAATATCCTGTGTGAAATGTATCACCTTTGAGTGGGTAGTTGGCTGCAGCCCCTCTTGAAACCCTAAAAATGTATCCTTCATGCTCTGCATTAGTTCATTGTACCAGTGTACACTTCTCCTGCTAATTAAAAATTATACCGCATTGTACTATTGGACTTCTGGTTTTACTGTCTTCTTCGTTTTGAATTTGCAAAGCACTCTGGATGAAATTGTCCCCTCTTGCAAGGGCGAACATCTAGCCAAGGCACTATTAATTCCCCTTTAAGCCCTGTAGTGAAAGGAGAATCAGTCCTAAAGCCGTCGCTAGCATTGTGCAGGCCCTCTGCATAGGATTAGCTCACACTCATTGGACATGTTTTAGTGCTCAGGATGTTTTGTAGGAATGTGTAAAATTGCTGACAGAAGGAGAACTTACAGGTGGTTACCATTGTCTTCATAGAATCATAGAATACTGGGGTTGGAAGAGACACCAGGAGGTCATCTAGTCCAATCCCCTGCTCAAAGCAGGACCAACATCCACTAAATCAATGCTCCTAACCAAATGTGGATGATCCACAAGGGATGTGAAAAAGAAAGGAACGAGATCCCTATTACCAGGGAATAGTCATTTATGACAGTGCAAAGTGTGTCTAAAATGCTACCAGATCAAAGAATCCACATCTAATGGGCACTGGTATAAATGACTGTACAAAGTGCAAAGAAATGGAGAATCAGGGAGAAATAGTTCAGTGTCATAATGAGATTCTGGATTTCAGTCCACCCATAAAAGCACATTTAAATAACTTCTCTTTGACATTCTTTGTGTTGGGAAAACAGGACTGCTAGAATTTCTAGCCTTTCATACTTGGCTCTAAGGATGTCGTCAGAAGTTGATTCAAGGCTGATGTTGCAAACACAGCTAAACGAGTCCATTCTCTCACATACACTAATTACACTACAGCAAGACATCTGGGGGCGGCAGGAGAGTTGTGTACAAGATCCATAGATTAGATCAATAGATTAAAGCACTATCTACTGATTGAGTAATGGAGTGTAATGCTTTTTATTGTAGCTGGGACCCATAGCACTGCGGATCACTGTGGTTATACAGAGGGACCTGGAGAGAGCGGGACTCGACACAGCAGGAACTGAAATCTGAAATGCTGAATCCCTGCTGCCATTTTGGATTTGCTTCTGATGCCCCCATATGGCTCTGACATGACACCATTTTTGTATCTGCTTTGCAATGGTTTTGTTTTTAATTGAAGGTTCAAGGTGGTGGGGAATTAGGCCCTTTGTATTCATTGGAGAATCCTTTCTTTGAGTATTTGCATCCAGATATCCACTGGGGAGACAGGAGACCAGTAATATTTGCCTTATCGTCTATCAAAGTTTGGACCTTTTAGCATGCTATAGGGTGATCTTATACTCAGGGAATGTGGGGAAGAGATCAATAAAGACATTTCTGCCCCTTTTGAAGTTCCCTTCACCTTCAGCCATTTGCCAATGCCCTGTGGATTTGCTCTCAGAAGTAGGGTCTTCCCCCAGGTTGGCAAAGAACACAGGCTGCGGTGAATTCTGAACTCCATTATAGCATGGTGTAACTGTGGAATAACTACAGAAATCAAAGTAAATACTCTGCAGCTCCACAAATGAAAAGGACAACAGAACCCTGATCTGTGACTGCACCCAGGTGTGGGCTAGGTTTCATGTCAAGAAGGCTTCCAGAAACAGAGTCCTCAGAAATTATTTCATTGTATTCCCCTTTTATGCTATTTATGTTTTATTTCATGTTTCATTATTTCATGGTTTCATGTCCAGAAGGCTTCCAGAAATATAGAGCCAAGAAATTGTTTCATTTCTTTATTTTTCCTTCCCATTTTATATTTGTATTATTTTAACATTATTTTGGGACATATCAGTAGTTGCAGTGCATAACATTTCTATAGCTTCCAACTACATATCACAATATGACATAATATAATAGCTGAAATAATCTATTTTGTTTTATGTTTTTAAAATCATTAAGGGCACATTCTACTTACTACTGATTGAAACATCTTATCATTTCTAGATCAAAGTGTCTCCTATATGTGTTAAAAGAAAAGGAGTACTTGTGGCACCTTAGAGACTAACCAATTTATTTGAGCATAAGCTTTCGTGAGCTACAGCTCACTTCATCGGATGCATACTGTGAAAAGTGTAGAAGATCTTTTTATACACACAAAGCATGAAAAAATACCTCCTCCCACCCCACTCTCCTGCTGGTAATAGCTTATCTAAAGTAATCACTCTCCTTAGTGATTACTTAGCTGTAGCTCACGAAAGCTCATGCTCAAATAAATTCGTTAGTCTCTAAGGTGCCACAAGTACTCCTTTTCTCCTTACAATGTGTATGATAATCAAGTTGGGCCATTTCCAGCACAAATCCAGGGGGGAGAGAAAACCTTGATTTGTGCTGGAAATGGCCCAACTTGATTATCATACACATTGTAAGGAGAGTGATCACTTTAGATAATCTATTACCAGCAGGAGAGTGGGGTGGGGGGAGGTATTTTTTCATGCTTTGTGTGTATAAAAAGATCTTCTACACTTTCCACAGTATGCATCCGATGAAGTGAGCTGTAGCTCACGAAAGCTTATGCTCAAATAAATTGGTTAGTCTCTAAGGTGCCACAAGTACTCCTTTTCTTTTTGCGAATACAGACTAACACGGCTCCTACTCTGAATCCTATATGTGTTGTAATGAAGGATTTTAGAGGGCCTGTGCAAAGCTATTGACCATATAAAGGCCTGGATCTCATCTCACAACACGTCTTAAGAGGGATATAAATAGTCCAGAATCGCTATGGACAAGATTGAATTTCATCCTCAGTGTATTGTAATAAAAAAAATGGAAGGCAAAGGAAAAACAGAGGTCCAATAATGGGATGTAGCATAATTTTAAGGGGAATGAGAAGCGGAGTATACACTTGAAGAATAAAATAATTCAGAGTAGAAAGAATAGATCTTTAGATAGATCCAGGGTTACAATAAGGGCTGCAAGGCTCAATCCAAAGGGAAGCATTTCACGCAGGATGTTCTTTGTGTTTCAGCTCAACACTTTGACAGTGAAATCCCGTTTTCAACTATTTTAAGAAAATAAAGAGACAGACATTGCAGAACATAGTCATAACTCTAACATAAGGCGTAACATGAGAAAGACAAATATAGAAGACAGATTTCCAAAGGAGCTGAAGACTCAAAGCTCCAATGACTTCAAGGGGAGTTTTCAGTGCTCAGCACTTTTGAATCCCATTTCCTATAAGCTCAGGATTGGATCTCTATCTTGCTTTTACATTTTGTGGTTATTACTTGATTTATGGATATTGCTTCTCAGATTAAAATGGCCAACAGCTTCCAGAGCAGGAGGTACTGGACTGTTGGGAAGAATAAAGGTATGAGCATCTGGTGCCTAATGCTGACAATCTGGACGTGTACAACCTCCCATAATTGTATAAGCTTCTGGAATCATATGAGCCCCCATAAATAAGAGAAAGCCCAGAACCCAATGGGTTCCCAACGCCAAATAGTGCTGAGGATCGCACTATGCTTTCCCGAGGGAAGAGCTGAGACTTGGTCCTGGGAACCTCATGACAACAGGTGGTGGGTAGACCACAGGGCTTGAGTCACCACACAATGTAACCCAGGGTTCATTGCAGCTGTTAACAATTGGATGAGGGCATGTCACGTGACCTGGGGTGTAGCACTGGTCTGTGGGAAGACATCTTTGTGCCATGGACATAAACCTTAAACACACAATAGGTAATAGAGTAAACATCATTTAAAAGTGCCAGCAACACAAAGGGCTAGAAGCTAATTTATTGTGGTAATTATGCTACCTTCTAGGACCCTAGATATACACATGGAGTAGATAGCTCCCTGGATGCCAGAGGTGATGCGATCCTTTACTTTCTGGCTACATTTCTCCTCCTTCTAGTTCTCTCCCTCTTACCAGACTCTTTGTACCTCTTTCATTCTGTCTCCCTTCCTTAGGCAACCAGTTTCAGTGGGTCCTGCCTGTGAATGCATTTGAGTTGTAAATCCATTTCTGAAGACCTTTTGTAGAGACCCCATTATTATGAGCTTGCACCATCTACATGCATTCATCCCGCTTGTCCTCCGACCTCCTGTTTCCAAAGCCTACCTCTTCTTTTTACAGCTTCAGACACCAATTAACATGAGAATAGCACTTGAAAAGCAACTTCTCTTTTAACTGCTCTATACAACCCTTAATCTTGACAACACCCTTGTAAACTGGGTAGTAATTATGGCGGGATGACGGAGGTACAGAGGCTAAGTGATTTGCCCTGTGTCACTTGGTGATTCAATGGAAGGGCTGGCACTCCTAGTTCTTGTTACTTCTCTTATTATTAGAATTCCTGTATCTCCCAGCTGCTGCAACTGAGATTGTGTCCCCACTGTTCTCGACACTGTAAACAAAGAGTAAGAGATAATCCCTGCACTGAAACTAAAATAAACCCTACAACAACCAAAACTGACTAAAGGCAATGAGCCTGGGGTTAGGAAAAGGCAGCAGGTCCAAACCCTCCTTGTCAATGATGAGTGATTTACAGATTTCAGTCTGCCCCACTGAGCGGGGGCTAGATGCTTGCTGGCAGTAGCAACTGAGGCAAGGTGGGGATAGAGGGTTGGGGGTTCCCCTAGGAGGGGAGACCCAGAGTGTGGGGACACTGCCAGGGGCAGCACCCCAAGGCAAAGGGGCACCGGGGTCCGGGAGGGACACAGGGCCCAGTGGCAGGTGAGACACCGGCCTGCAGAGGGCGCTCTGGGCTGGAAGAGCTCATTCCCAGGATGACCAGCAGGAGGTGCCGCACCGGAGAGTCATCACCTCACTACAGACCTCTCAAATGCATTTGAAAAAAACTCAACTAAAAGTCTCCCACCTTCCTCAGAATTGTAAAAATTAATTCCACAAAGCCCCCAAATTGATATCAACATAGATTTAAACCACATAAATATAACACCATGCATGAAAACAGATTGTGATACTGATACATGTTTGAAGCCTAGATGGAGGGAGTTTCAAACTCATTGTAAATCCAGGGAAGTCAGTGGAATGTTACCCGGAATTAATTTCACCCAAAAAGCTTTAAGAAAGAAGAAACTGTAGGGTGTAGGGTAAAACTGAGAATTGCCTAATCATCTTAAACAATGAGAAAAACAATTACCTCAATCTGAGGAGTGCCACAGTAAACAAATGTAGTGTGGTAACTACTTGGACTTCATGCACAAAGTGTGTCTCAGATCCTCCATGCAACCTGAAGAATCATATAAAAGCACTCACTATGCAAGGTTCTTCCAACCACTTCTCTTGATTTCTCCTCCTTGGTGAACTGAATAAATCTGATTCCACTCAATCTCTTTAGACAGTTTGAAATGTTGATTTCCTGGTGGTTTAACTGAGTCCTGCAGAATTACTGTGTGAATCTTAGTATCGCTGGGGCCTTTCTTTTCACAAAGGGACTTTTTGTATTTATGTAATTGCAAGCATGGCTGGATGCAGATTTTGGATTTTCAAGATCTAGTGTTTGTAGGACAGTTAATTCCTGTTAATTTTTGTTGAGGATTGAGCATTCACACCTCTCAAGTGCATTTCATAGAATCATAGAATATCAGGGTTGGAAGGGACCTCAGGAGGTCATCTAGTCCAACCCCCTGCTCAAAGCAGGACCAATCCCCAATTTTTGCCCCATATCCCTAAATGGCCCCCTCAAGGATTGAACTCACCATCCTGGGTTTAGCAAGCCAAAGCTCAAACCACTGAGCTATCCCTCCCCCCATTTGAAAAAACTCAACCTAAAAGTAACTGTATACTGACGAGTGTTGTTAAAATGTGTTTGTAAATATACAGATATGGCCAGATCTTCATCTGACTACCTAATTAATGGACAACTGGTTTGAGCTTGTTTAGGAATTCTTATGATCTTAGTCTTAACAACTACCATTTCTAGCCCTAGGCCATCAGCTGTTATAACTCCACTGAAATAAATAGAAGGGTGATGACTGACAGAGAAGATTAAGTCTAAACTTTTAAAGGTAGTGAGAAATTGACAGGCAATGGAATTTATGCGTCTAAATAGTTTTAAAAACCTAGGCCTGAGGGTATTGTTTTGACACAAGAATATTTTCTATTTTTTCATTAGCATGTATTGCTGACTCACCAGCTGCACACATCAGATGGACAGAACTGATTCCCATGCTGAGATTAGTCTTAAGAAGGAGTGGATCATTATATGAACATTGCCCTCACCTAAAGCTAAGCTATAAATTTCTATTTAGATTGTATAGTCATCTGGGCAGGGACTGTCTCTTAGTCTAGGTCTGTACAATACCTAGCACAAGGAGGCACCTTGTAATTAGGGGGCTCTACTAGAATTCAATTTATAACAATACAACTAAGTGTCCCTGAATTCTAGTCCCAGCTCTTTAACTGGCCAGGTGACTTACCCTCTGTGATTCACATTCTTCTTCTTTAAAATGCAGATAACACCTATGTAGTTTGCAGTGTTGGACTGAGGATTAATAGTTAAATAGAGAAGTGAAAAGGTAAGTGGCTACGTAGGTGGCAGGTAGAATTGACAATGGTTCCTCAATTTTTTTTTTTTAAAGCAAGCTCAAGGAATGGAGAGTGGGTGTCAAAAGAGAGGGGAAAGAATGGGGTTGGTGGAAGCTCAAAGCAATGGTGATCTCTGGGAAAGAGAACCAGGGAAGGTTTTACAGAGGATCGGATGAGGAGGTCCTAAAGAAAAAGGTATATTGGTAGGAGTCTGAAGGAAGGAGACAAAGAGACTGTGAAGAGTTCAAAGGGCTGGTTTAAGACAGCAGGCAAAGGCGAGTAGGGGAGAAAAGGAACAGAGTGACTAGAAGGAAGAACACAACAAATCCTGCAACTTGGCAGAGGTCGGACTAGACGACTCTTGCAGTCCCTTCTAGGGTGACCAGACAGCAAGTGTAAAAAACTGGGACGGGGGTGGGGGGTAATAGGTGCCTATATAAGAAAAAGCCCCCAAAAATCAGGACTGTCCCTATAAAATCAGGACATCTGGTCACCCTAGTCCCATCTGGTTCTATGATTCTAAGAAAATTGGAGCTGGGATTTATCAAGGAGACAATTGCATTTTTTTGCACTGCACATTACTTTTGTCCATCTATTTATCTAGGCTCCCACACGGCCCTTACTCCTATGGTATCTGAACTTTGAAACTCTTATTCCACTGGTACCTGTGTGTTGTGTTTACTCTACTTTTTACTGTGTGTTTCAGATTTACCTCCAACCCAGAAAGACGTCTTCCTACAGACAGCTGTGCAATACCCAGTGCTACGCACCATGCAATGTGACATGCCCACAACCAATTGTTGACGCTTGCAACGAGCCGTGTATTACCTCATGCAGTGATTTGAGGGCAGTGGTATACCCACCACAGATTGTCGTGACATTCCCAGGATCCCTCCACAGCTCCTGCCCACAGGAAAGTGTAGTGGGATCCTCAGCACACTGACATGGGGAGCTCATTGAGTTCTGGGGGTCATATTGTTCAGGTAGACAATCGCGGGAGGTCATACACTTCCGGATTGTCAGCAGCAGGCAGCAGATGCTCATACCCTTATTCTTCCAAATGCTTCAGTACATACCACAAGGGAAGCAGTCGGCCATGTTAAACCCAGAAGGAAAATCCATGCAACAAGGAACAACCCAGAAATAAAAAGCTAGATCCAGATCCATGAATGAAAACTGGCATTATATATATATATATCTTTCTCCTGTTAAAACTATACCTTATATTTGTGACTATTTCCTCCAGTGGCTTCCTAGCTTAGTCCTCTCCTTATATTGTGCTTTGTCATATTAAACAATGACTTTGTGACAAGAATTATTTTTAAATGGCTGATGATAGGACATGATTTTCAAACTCAACAGCTGCAACAGATAAAGAAGAACATCTTGCGTGAGGTGCATCACCTTGGAGCAGGAGATTGGTTGTCGCCCTCTCAGATTCAGGCAATAGATTTATATTCTTTTATTTCATTACGCAATTGTACACTTCACTTTTCATTCCCATTCAAACTTTCTTCATCAGAGTATAAACCTCCTGGTTTCCTGGTTTCCTTGCTCCTCCATTTTTTGTGTAAAAACCACTCTGAATGAAATTCACCACTTGCAGGGTACCAGCGGAAGGTCTCTGCACTGCTTATCTAATTCAAGTTCTAAATGAGAGGATAATCAGGTCCCTTAAGTGACCGATAACATTGGGTCTGTCTTCTGCACAGTGGTAACTTCACATTCGTTACATGTGTTTCAGAACTCACACTACTAAGTTTGAGTTTTACTTCCTGGAGTTGTGTGGTTACAATATCTATCATCCGTGAGGTAACAAAAGGATAGAAATTAAATAAATGACTCCGTTTCAACTTGAAAATATTTCTTTTCTCAAAATAGTATTTGCCTGGGGCTCAGAAATAATTATTCTCAACTAATTGTCCAAAAACTGAGGCAATAAAATATCACTAGTCACTTGGGAAACTCTTAGCTTTGGGTTTAGTCATAGACTCCCTGAGTGATTTGGTGTAAATTAATAACCTTCTCACCTCTCCATTCTCCCCATATGGAACATGTCACAGCAATTCCCACCATTAACCCATCACCCTGCATGCAGAGGTGAAGGTGAATGGGACAGTTATTTATTGGGCTGGTTTTGCTGGGGGTTTTGCTGGGTGGATGTCCAGGCTCCTGGCCCCTCCTAACAAATCAAAAATCAGTTTGGACAAACATCACCATTCCACTTTGGGATGATGAGCGGGGAGGGCTATATATCTCCCAGAATTGTGGAACTTGCATAGCTGGGTCTGTAATACTGACCAGTAGACACAGACCAAGGTCCTTCTTTGTGGAGTCATTCATTGTCTCTATGAGTCTGGAAAGTGGATCAATACAAGCAATGTGTCCGACAGGGCAGGCAGGACTATCTCTGGCTCACTTTACATTATGAACATGGGCTCTGAGCCTTTCAGGACAAGGAGTGGATCATGCTCAGACTGGCAAATACAGACACCCTTTGCCGCCAAGAACACACTCATTTACCTCCATTTCTTTCAGTTACTTTTTTTAATATAATAAAGTTTATGCTACAATTGATACCTGAATTGCCCTGTGTGTTTTGGAGCTCCCTTTTGAAACAACACATCTGGGATTTTTTGAGGCTTCTTAGCAACAAGGGATTTCAAAGGACTTCATAAACATTCATTAATCATTTACGTACGGAACGTGTGGTGTTATTATAATATTAAATTTTGGTGAGTGGATTCAGATGCTCCAATATGGAGGCACGGCAACATTTCAAAATAGGTGCATCCAGGTCACTCATGTTATTCCCTAAATCAGGTTTATTAATCATGTTTTAGTGGGATTAGGGGTTATTTTATTTCCATTAAAAAATACCTTTCTGCTTCTTTTCAGAAAATCCTGAAAACCCTCACAGCTCCTTCTATTTCAATGAGACGACTAATTTCTAGGACACTCCAGCTCCATCACAGCACTCTTTTCCCCCTCTGCTGCACTGTATTTGTAAATGGATGCATTCTCTCTTTTATGGCATGTTCACAAATTTATTTAGCAGGCATCTTGTGGCCCACTTAAGAATTCTTTTACTGTCCATCATCTCCCAACTACCAGTGGATTTAGCTCTGGCATGTAAAGTAAAGAGAAGGATGGATTGTCTTGTGCAGAAGGCATGAGGCAAGAACAGCTGAAGGCAAACATTTCCAAAAGTAATTTTGGGTACCTCTCTCTTCTTCATCCTCCCAATATATTAAATAGGGGATAGTCACACTTTGCTGTTCTCAAGAGTATTCATCCATAAACTCACTGATGCTGTTAATGAATCTGGCCCACAGAGGTTTAAAATGAAAGAACTTGTTGGGTGTAATGTTCATGTCATACCATGTGCAGATGAGAATAGACTAATAAAGACAAAGGGCAAGCAAAGCAATTAAATCATTTTGAGGAGTTCCACAAAGTTTCTTTTGTAGTAAATTAGGACCTCATGCTCAGAAAGTGTCTCTCATGCTCCAGGTCATCTGAGAAATTTATAAAAGCACTCACCACTTAGGGCTCTTCTAACCATTTCTCTTGCCTTCTCCTTGGTGAACTAGGTAAGTCTGATTCCACTCACTTTCTTCATTACTATTGAAATGTTGCTTTAGTGATAGTGTTATAGTAGGATTGTATCCAGGGGAAACAGCCTGTGGTTCTCTGAGGAGTTAAAGTGGGTTTTTTTGTAATAACTCAGTTGCAGGCATTAGGAGTTGCTGGCTTTAAAACCTAAGGTAGGGGTAGTCAAACAAGATGTGTGTTTCGGACATACAACTCCCATTCCATTTCATTAGGGACTGGGCATTCCAATTCATTCAAAAGCTTTAAAATGTCATTCTGAATTCCCTTTGATACAGAGAGAATTATTTTAACATTTAAAAAAATATATATCCTTGTCCTCTGATCTCTTTAATGTATCTATGCTGATTGTCAACCTCCAAAGCTCTGGCCTTCAATATTTCCAGAAAATTATGGAGATTGGTAAAAAATACCAAAAAAGTAAAAAATAACTTTAAATTACAACTATAAATAAAGTTGCACTTAGTTTATATATAGAGAAGAAACCAAATGTATGGAAGCAATACAAACACATCCTCCTCCTTCAGGGCAAAACAACTTCTGCCTTACAATCTCCTACTAAAAGCAGTTTATTTCCTAATGGACCACTTGAGGGTTCTTATATGTTCCTCTTACTTATCTGCTGGCGGACACTGCCAGAGACAGTATACAGGACGAGACTCAATATATACATTTCTAGCATTATATACAGAACGGGTCATTTTAGATCCAAAACCCTAGCTTCTGAATCAGAAGTGGCTGCACCGAGGTCAAGGGAACGGCACTCAGTTACACTGAATAATGAAGTAGCACTTGGGGAAGATGGGGTCCTGGAGAAAAGAGATTTACAGGCTTATTTCTAGTCAAGATAGAAAAAAATATTCTTCTTTTAAAAGAATGTAACAGTCAAGGTTTGAATGCAACACCTGTCCACAGCCTTCATCCTTTGGATTTTAGCAGCACATTTCTAGGGAACTGCAAACATTAGAGCTGAAAAGAGAACAACAGACACTACAAGGTAGCGCAGTGAATTAACCAAGGGACAGGGAGATTGGAGAGAATGGCTGATCTTGTAATTAAGATTCTGGAGGGGTATGTCTATCCTGCAAAGAAAAATCCAGGAAGCCGAATCTCAGAGCCTTGGTTAACTGATTCGAGCTTGCAGAGCTCAGGGTGCAGGGCAAAAAATTGCGGTGTAGATGTATCTGTGCAGGCTGGAGCAGAGATTAAGAGACCCTCCGTTTTCACCGGATTTGAGAACCCGGGCTCCAGCCTGAGTGGGAAGGTCTACATTGCTACTTCTAGCCCCACAGTCTGAGCCCTGTGAGCCTGAATCAGTTGACGTGGGCTCTGAGATTCAGTGCTGCAGGATTTTCTTTGCAGTGCAGAGATGTCCATTGAGACAACAAATCTGCCTTCAGTTCCTGTCCCTCCTACTCATTTTCTGCTTGACCTTCAGGAAGTCAGCTGGGGCCACATTTTCAGAAGAACGCGGTATGCTTAGATATATTGAAAACCTAGCCAGGAATATCAGTGTACGTGAGATCCACATTTGAAATGCATGAAAAATAACCCTTCTTTCCACCCTTCCATAAATTTCCTCTCTGTGTGTTGCAGGTGTTCCTCCATCGCAGAATCATGTCTTGCAACAACGAGTGTTACGCACCAGGTGCACTGCCAGACCCACGACCAGTCACTCACAGCAACAACAAGCCGTGTGTGAGACAGTGCCCTGACTCAATAGCAGTCATACAACCACCCCCAGTTGCAGTGACACTCCCAGGCCCAATTCTCAGCTCTTTCCCTCAGCAAACTGTAGTGGAAACCTTAGGACCAGCTGGAATTGGAGGCTTATTGGGTTCCGGGAGCTCATTGGGTTCCGGGGGCTCTTATGGTTATGGAGGCTCTCTAGGGTCTGGGGGCCTTCTGGGGTCTGGGGCCTACCTCAATTAGGGGGGTGCATGTGGCTGAAGCCGTTTGTGCAACTATGGGGGGGTCAGCTAGTTCTGGCTGGTCATCCTTGGGCAGTGGATACTGTTCCCCATATTCTTCCCGAGGGTTCAGTGGGTACCGCGGTGGAAGCTGTGGGCCATGTTAAACCCAGCAGATATCTCCACAAAACCCAGAAGAACCAGGCAACAGGAAAAAAAAAGATTCAGATTCACGGCTACGTTTATGGGCAATGGCATTCAGAGGTGATGAACTGTGAGTGCTCAACTGTGAGGCTCATACCAAGCCTGTGTGTCTTTTTTCACGTTATGCTTCAGCTTACCTTGCTCATCTAATTGTCTCCAACCTTAGTTCTCTTCTTATATTGTGCTTTGCCCTCTTTGAAACTAACTGGATAAAACATGCAACTTAAAATGGTTCAAAATGGGACTTGATTGTCAGCCTCTACAGCGGCAACAAAGGAAAAAGAACATCTTGTGTAAAATGCATCATCCTGGAGCGTGGGATTGGTTGCAGCCCTAACTGGAATCCTTTCCATTCTATATTATTTTGTTCTGCAAGTATATACTGCATTTCTCATGCGCATTAAAGTTATGTTGCATCTTATCATTCGCCTTCTGGTTTTCCTTTTGCCTCTATATTTTTATGAGTCATGCTGCTTTAAATACATCTTTGTGCGCAGGAGCATCACCAGGTTTCTACATGACTTAAATCCCTTTTATACTCTGGAATGAGAAGGTAATCTGCCCCCTTAATTGGTCAAAGGCATTATGCAGGCTTTCTGATTAATTTCACCTTTGTTACACTTGCTTCAGACCTCACACTGCTGAACAGCAATTTGCTTTCCTGGAAAGGTCTGGTTATTATAACATCTTCAAGCTACCATGTAACAAAAAGTTAGAAAGGACATTAAAATGATAGTGATGTCAAATCAAATAAATTACTTACAACTTGAAAATATTTCACTGCTATTTGCTTGGGGGCTGTGAAATAATTATCCACCACTAATTATTATAACACTTTTAGAAAAAAACCTAAAAGATTGAGTATAGGAAGGGTTAGTGGTCTGTGACTGGGGTCATATGGTGCAGAGGTTCCCAAGACAAAATCCCTCCCATTCTCCCACACACAGATAAGGTCCTTTTAAATTTTATTGATTCTTATAGCATTTTTGACCACATCTGGGGAAAAAAATCTGTGAGCGGAACCAACAAAATTATGAACGTTTTGGGAAAGAGACACAGGCTTTTCAACGTAAGGAATGCGAATTGGAATACTTTTCAGGAGATTTGTGTGTGCCCATTCCATAGGTTTCAGAGGAGCAGCCATGTTAGTCTGTATCCGCAAAAAGAAAAGGAGGACTTGTGGCACCTTACAGATTAACAAATTTATTTGAGCATAAGCTTTCGTGAGCTACAGCTCACTTCATCGGATGCATGCAGTGGATAGTTATTAACTCTCCCAACATGCCTTCTACTTGGGCTAAGGGGACAGGAATTGTTTCCTTTTGGTTCTGTGAATTGTGGGTGCAACTTTTCAGAAGCCCAGTACCATACAAACATATTCTGAGTACCAAGTACCCCTCTGCCCAAGTCCCAGCCGCAAACAGATTGTTGTGTACGTCAGACCAGGGGAAAGAGAACACCCATTATAATGAGTAGAGCAGTTTGCCTCTCTCAGAGCTATTGTTTCAGACTGTTTTTGTTTCTCTTCATGGGGTACTCTTATTCAGTGGAGAACATCCTATTGAGATAAATGGGGAACTTCAAACCACTGGATATCCCCTGTGCTGCAGATGTATGGAGAGATCCCCTTCTTCACAGACTAGGCCTTGAAGTTGGTTAGATGCTTTGAGGTTCCTCTGATCTCCTATCAGTGCCCCTCGATCTTGCTGTTTCCAGCTAGTAGATGCACTTCTCAGAGCCTTTGATCTACCACCTTCTCTTTCCCCAGGATCCCTCCAGTCTTATTTTGGGTATTTAATTCATAGATTCCAAGGTCATAAGGGACTATTCTGATCAGCTAGTCTGATCTTCTGAATAAAACAGGCCATAGAACTTCCCCCAGATTATTCCTAGATTTGATCTTTTAGCAAAACATTCATATTGAAGACTATAAGCATCTAACTGGAGTACAAATGTATGGACAAATTTCTGTGAACCTTTTCTTATCAGAGATTTTTTGTGTTTATTCACTTGAATGGCTGCATTTATGTTTATTTATCCCAATTATCAATTGGTATTCCTGCTTTTAAGCCACTTTCTTGAAAGATAAATACAGTCATTCAAGTGCATAAACATAGTGTCTCTGATAAGAAAAGGGTTCACAGAAATTTGCCATACACCATCGCCATCTACTGGATATGGAAAGCATCTAATAGAAATCTAATAGAGGGCAGCCATCCTCTAGGGAGCTCTGAAACTAGGCTATAAAACACATGGTCTGCATGTGTGCAGAATTTTACTGAGCAGTTGATTAGACGTTTCCTCCACAATCCACCAGGTGGAGTGAGCTCTGCTTTCTCTCATAACACCATACAAAAATCATGTTCTATTAAAGTAAGTAAACACAGGCCTTTTGCAAATGAACTTCTCAACCTTACGCACTTTATTCAAAAACAGCACTGGAGAAGGTAGAGATCTATTGTGGGAAAAATAACCAAAAAAACAGTCCTGTGTGCAAATGCCTCCTTTAAAGTTATAAATATTTTGAGCATCTTTTGGGGCATAGTCAGTGACCAGGTCTCCACTCCTATTCAGTTTTCTCTTCCTGGCATTATTCTGCCCTCTGGCTTAGAAAATGTGCCTCTCTTCACTGCAGTTTGCAGCACTCTCCCTCCTCCTGCCCCCCCCCCCCCCCCGGCCCCGATTCTTCCCCTAGGATTTCTCTGTTCACCACACCCTCAAGTTGGGCTGCTGGCAGAGGACTATTAAAAGTCAGAAGATTACACAGATATATTCCACAGTCACAATTCCCCTACCCCTGCCCCCCAGAAAAATGAACAGATATAGGGTACTCTTTAGATACCCCAAGAAAGTTCTTACCTGCCCCGTAGATGATACATCAATGAGGAAATAATAGATGCTGTAGCATTCATGTATTCATATAGTACATATACCAATAACCAAACTAACATGATGCATTCATCATACCTACAGAGCAATTTCAGATCTAACATACATTTCCCTTTATATCACACTACACATATATTCCTGGTGATTTTAATGGGTCCCCATGCTTCTGTCACAGTATTGCCAACCTCAAGAGATCAAAAATCACGAGCCAGAACCCCTCAAATCATACGACTGACCCAAAAACCATGAGATTAAAAAAAAATTAGAGTCTCTTCATCAATTCTGCACACCATCAGTTTTGTTGATCTATAAGCCACATTATCATAAGACCTTTCAGCTTGTCTATGAAACAGACTCCCCATCATGCTCTGAAGTCACATTAAGAAGAGAAAAAATACTTTCTTGCTAAATTTATTAGAGCCCAAAATTGTTAAGTAAGGGATGTATATTTTTAGTAAGGTACTAAACACAACACGCAACAGACTCTTGAGTTAGCGAAATATAACGTACCTGCCAAAGAGACATAAGAGAATAGATATTCAACTAAATATACTAAAAATAGGATATATCCGTTTGTGGAAAAGAGGAAATAAAATAAGCTCAAAATGCTAGACAAGTGGGATATAAGAGTGTGAAGCTATAAGCAGTGAGCAGAACTGGGAGCAGAACTAGGCTGGGAATGTCAGCTCGTTAAAACAAAGGGTGGCTCAGGCTCAGGCCCAGTGGCTATCACCACCCTTTACTGGAATCTCTGGGTGTTTTTATCTAGCCCTTTGCTCATTTCCGCCATCTTTCCCTGCCCCTGCCATCTTCAGAAGGAACTGGCATGACTCGCTTCATGGAGGATAGCCAGAAGAGCAATGCAACTTCTGGCCTGTGGACAGTTTCTGAGAGTTTTGAAATTTGGGTCCGTCCCTGAATCAGGGTGAAAGCTTGAGATCTGTGAATTTTTCACAGGACGAAGTATTTTGTGGGGGAAGAGTTTGAGAGAGTGCCAGGCCAGAGGGGATCATCTCAGGATATCATATTCCTCATTCCCCACATACCAGGAGCTCAGTGTGCCCACCGTCCCCCATACCAGGGTCCTCCATTCTCCACCATGGCCCCCCAGCCTCCCATCCCATTCCTGGGGGGGAATCTGGTGTCTCCCCAACCCAAGCTCCACATGATCGCCATCCTGCTGGCTGCAGCTTTTAATTATCAAACCCAGGGGGCACCAGACATGTGTGGGGCACAGGGGACCTTGGGGTGGGGGATAAATTAGGGTTGCATGTGATGGGTACTGTGCCCAGGCACCTCAAAGCCTCTCCTCCTGCTCCTTCCCCTGCAGATCATGTGCAGCAACAACTGGATCTCCCCTGGGGATTACTTTCTGACTGGTAGAAGCATGTGACCAGTTGGACTGGCGGTGACCAGTTTCACTTTGTGGTCTGCCACTCAGGACAAATGATGACTCACCTGCACTCACCCTTACCTGCAAAAAATAGGATAATTTCCCTCCTTAAGTTGTTGACATTTTTGTTTTATTAATAAGGCTGCAGTCTGCACACCACAAATTATCCCTAAATGTTGAGTTGTGGTTTGTGGGATCCCCTAGGCAATAACTCACTGGGGATAGTCAGAGGCTTCAGCAGAGCAAGGCTTTCAAAGCACTTCACAATCAACCATTAACAATTTATAGGTACCCAGTGCTAAGTTATTATATTATTACAGGTACATGACAGGCTTTGGATTGGGTAATCACGTAATTTAAAAATATACGAGCAATGCCACCTATCTCATTCCCCTACTCAGGTCATGATTTATAGCCTCAAAATCCAGGATTATTTCATTTGAGTTAAAAAGTCACTTTGTCCTTTTCATACAAAATCCTTTTTAAACTTTCTGGGTCAGATTCTCAGAGGGTGTAAATCAGCACAGCTCCATCTGTTTTGATGATAGTATTCTGACTTATAACAGCATATTTCAAATCACATATTTTAGGAAACTCCAGCTTTCTCAACAAGCTATTTCCACTTTTTCTATGCTCTAAAAAGACGGTCTACCTACAGATGGCATGTCAATGAATGTATTCACCCTGTAGCCTAGTTAAATATCCCACGACCTTCCATTATAGCCCACCTCCCCCATGCATTTACCTCTGGTACATAAAGTGTAGGTGAAGGAGGACTGTTTGGCATTGAATTAATGAGACTTAGACAATTGAAGGCCAAGGTCCCAAAAATGATTTTGAGTGCCTCTCTCTTGTCTTCATCCACCAATATGTTAAATAGGGGATGATAACACTTTGCTATCTCTTGGGGGGCATTCGTTTCTTTATATTTGTGTTTTTTTCATAGCTGCACGCTTCTGTGCAGTCTTAGTGTTTCCATATAAATCCCTATGATAGTACTGACCACTGACAATTCCCATATCCCTAAATCTGCCCCGCAAGGAGGTCCACAGGAGACTTCATAGAATGTCTCCTTCTCCCTTTGCCCGTGTTTATAGGAAGCTCAGCTTTGACTGTAAATCTATTCCAGAGATAGTGGAATGGCTTTCTGAAAAAAGGAGTATCGTGAATCCTCTCCATACACGGTCAGACTCTTACTTTGTTGAATTTGCTCTGCGTCGTGGATGGAGTTGTAGGTTGAAGACTAATCCAGAGCTTTACAGAAACACTATATTTGTTGCCTAGCACCCACTGCCAACGTTCACGTCAAGTCCCCATTAACCCCAGAACAGACAACCCCCCAAAGCATTCCAGTATAACTAAGGTCACTTCAGAGAATAATTTCAGATCACCACTGGGTGAAATATGCCTTGTATCAGAGCCAGAGTGAATAATTAGGGCATGGTGATGCTAAGCATGAAGAATTTCCATTCTCTTAGGAATTGCAAGAAGAAACTCCAATTTCCTCCCGACTAGATATAAGACTGAATGTAAAGAACTAAAATAGACACCTGTGTGTAACAGCAAATTGTACTACTGACACCACCCTGAGCCACCTGGCTCATGTAAAGTTAACAACTACAAAAACCTGTAAATGGAGACATCTTAATTGATAAAAAGAAAAGGAGTACTTGTGGCACCTTAGAGACTAACCAATTTATTTGAGCATAAGCTCAAATAAATTGGTTAGTCTCTAAGGTGCCACAAGTACTCCTTTTCTTTTTGCGAATACAGACTAACACGGCTGTTACTCTGAAACCTATCTTAATTGATGCGTCTCTCAAATGGAATGATACCAAAAATTAATCTGGCAAATAAAGTTTTAATATGAAAGAAATGTGTAGTATATAATCTGCATGTCATATCATGTGGCTTGAGAATGGACTAATAATTATAAGCAGTGGCCAAAATGATCAGCAGGAAGAGTTATATTGGCAATAAAATTTGTTTTGTCACTAATTAGGACCTTGTGCACAAAAGGAGCCTAAGATCCTCCAGGCTGGCTGAGAAATTGAATAAAAGTTCTTGCCACTCAGGGATCTTCTAACCAATTCTCTTGCATTATTCGCCACAGTGAACTCCGTAAGTCTGATATTTTATTCAAATCAATCTCTTTCTAAATGTCAAAATGCACACTTTTACTTGCAACTGAATCCTACAAAAATACTTTGTGCTTGAGCAATGTAGGTCTGATCGAATCATACTGATTCATTCATTCAAAGGTGTTTTTGTTTGTTTGTGAGGATTTTTTTATTCAACTGCAGGCTTTGGTGTGTGAAAATTGTAGAAGTTAAGGCTGTTTAGGACATCCAATGATTACTAATTTTAATTCTGGAATGCAAATCCATTAAGCAACTTTAAAAATATCAGCCTGAAAGTGCTTTGGCTACTAGAGAGTATTAATCTTATGTATATATATATATATATGTATATATATGAATGATGTGTAGGGCCCTATCAAATTCATGGCCATGAAAAACGTGTCACAGACAGTGAAATCTGTATAGTATAGGGTAGAAGCACACAAAAGACCAGATTTCACAGGGGGAGACCAGCGTTTCTCAAACTGGGGGTCCTGAACCAAAAGGGAGTTGCAGAGGGGATCACAAGATTATTTTAGGGGGGTTGTGGTATTGTCACCCTTACTTCTGTGCTGCCTTCAGAGCTGGGTGGCTGGAGAGCGGCAGCTGTTGGCCGGGCGCCCAGCTCTGAAGGCAGCGCCCTGCCAGCAGCAGTGCAGACGTAAGGGTGGCAACACCATGACATGCCACCCTCCCTTCTACGCTGCTACTGCTCTGCCTTCAGACCTGGGCGCCCGGCCAACAGCTGCCGCTCTCCAGCCACCCAGCTCTGAAGGCAGCACAGAAGTAAGGGTGACAATACCACAACCCCCCTAAAATAACCTTGTGACGCCCCCCCCCCAGCTCCTTTTTGGGTAAGGACCCCTACAATTACACCACCATTACATTTCAGATTTAAATAGCTGAAATAATGAAATTTACGATTTTTTAAATCCTATGACCATGAAGTAGACTGGACCATGAATTTGGTAGGGCCTTAATGATGTGGATATATACGTGGATATATGCCACATCCTCCACTATCTTCAGTGGAGCTACATCAAATTTTGATAGCTGAGGATATGACCCTATGTATTTTTTAGAAAACTGTGGAGACTGGATTTCACGTATAACATTTGCCGTGTAAATTGATTGCTGCTTTCAATTTGGTTTACACTGATCAATGAAATTTGGGGGTAATAGAAATAAATTCTCCTTCTTCAGGGCAAAACCATGCAGGTGCTAAGAAGAAACTGCTTGGGTGGCTAATTTATTTGCTAATAGACCACTTCAGGGTTCTTCTACTTTCCTATGAAATATCTGGTGCTCGACATTGTCACAGAGAGGGTACTGGGCTAGAAATACAGATGGTATTATCTCATATGGCAACTCCTGAGTTATATGTAGATCTGGTGTTTTTAAATCCAGATCAATTTTAAACAGGCTGATGGCACCACTGAATTAAAAGGGACTGTACAGATGATGTACACGTGATGACTGTGTAGCCCTTAGGGGGTTTGCCCCCCCCCCGCCACACACACACAGATGTCAAATAATCTTTTTCTTCATTTTTTTAAAATCAATTAGCCATCCTAAAACAAGTTGTTGTTTTTTTGTCCCCACTACTTCCCTTTGAAGGCTGTTCCAGAACTTTTCTTCTTTGACAGTTAGAAACATTCAGCTAATTACAAGCCTAAACTTGTTTATGGCCAGTTTATATCCATTTGTTCTTAGCCAACATTGTCCCTTAACTTAAATAGCTCCTCTCCCTCTCTGCTGTTTATCACTCAGATATATTTATAGAGACCAATCATATCTCCCCTCGGCCTTCATTTGGGTAGGCTAAACAAGCAAAGCTCCTTGAGCCTCCTCTTGTAAGGCAGGTTTTCCATTCCTCAGATCATCCAGGTCGCCCTTCTCTGCACAGGTTCCAGTTTGAATTAATCTTTCTTAAACATGGGAGACCAGAACTGCACACAGTCTTCCAGAGGAGGTCTCACCAGTGCCTTGTATAATGGTACTAACACTTCCTTCTCTCTGTTGGAAATACCTCGCTTGCTACATTCCAGATTGCATTAGCCTTTTTCGCGGCCACATCACATTGGCAGCTCATAGTCATCCTGTGATCAACCAATAAACCCAGGTCTTTCTCCTCCTCCATCACTTCCAGCTGATCTGGAAGCAATTTTCATTTTTTTCTATGTTCTAAAAGGGCAGTCGATCTCCAAAGGTGTGTCTACGAATGTATTCACCCAATGGCCTAGTTAAATATCCTGTGACCTTCCATTATAGCCCACCTCCCCATGCATGTAGCTCTGGTACATAAAGGAAAGGTATAGAAGATAGTCTCATTTTTAAGTCATGTGGGTAGGACAATTGAAGGCCAACATTTCAAAAATGATTTTGGAGTAGTAGAAACTGGATGAAATTACACTGATCTGATCTGTTCCTGTCTTGCAGCTAACAGAATACTCTGTGAGCCTCTGCAACCACCAGCACTCCAAAGATGTAATAGGCTTTGAGATGGCTGAAGATGACTCTTAGAAAGTTACTGTAAAACTTGCTGTTCCAGGGTCTGAATCACGGTCTGAAACACTCAAGAGGGATCCTCCTTGGACAGGACTCTGAATTGAAGATCATCCAGGAAAGGGTACATCGGCATCCCCTCCTCCCTGAGAAAAGCTACCAAAATGATGAGGACTTTCGTGAACATTCAAGGTGCGGACGACCATCTGAAAGGCAGAAAATGATCTGTCCCATGAGCAAATGAAAGAAATCCCACATGTGCCTGGTAAAATGGTTCGTGAAGATAGCTCCCCGTCAAGTTGATTGACGTAAAGTAATGCCCTGTCAGATAACTGCCACTATCAACTTCGGGGTCTTCACCTTGAATCTTGTCCTCCTTGTGAACCTGCTCAATTGTTTTAAGTCCAACACTGCTCTGTCCTCCCCGGAACTCTTGGGTACCAGATACAAGATGGAGGAATGGCCAGAGAACATCTCCGCCTCTGGAGCTCACTCTCTCGCACTGATTCATGAAGGACGATCTATAGCCTGCCTCTTTGGAGGACTTGAGGATAGTGGTGATGGGACAAAATGACAGTTCGGAATCTTTGAAAATTTTAGGACTTGCCTTTGACGAACCACATCTAGGACCCATCTGTCCGACGCTGAATTTTAATAGCCTGCCCGCACAAGTGTTGCTCATCAGACCTCTCCTGACTGCAGTCCGGGGTTGTTTCTTGTGTTGAAATTTGCACGGGAGGAAGATTGGTCTTTCCCTTTTCCTGGCTTAGACGAGTTCCATCTGCTTTTACTGTAGCCTTGCCTTCCGTACTTAGAGGAGTAGCCACAAAAAGGATACTAAGGCCTGTAATTAGAAGCCACTCTATTTACCTGTCAGTGGACCCCTTAACGAGCCAGGTCATGATACGCACCAGTCTCTCGGCACAGCCCTTTGTCTCACCGGAGCCCCTACTGAGCCAGGCACTGCTGCAGAAGTGCTGCTCGGCATAGCTGTGTTGCCTCACTGAATCCTAGAGTGAGCAAGGCAGGCTTCTGTAAGGGCTGACTCAGACCTTGCTAAAGCAGGAAGAGTAAATTTGTCAGAAATCAGTGATGGGCCAACAGGACCCTCACTGCCTCTTCTTCCTCCACATCTGGGCTGCTCTCCCTCTCCGCCCTTCAGGGCTCTCTGTCCAGCACATGGTCAACCCTCAATGAGCAAGGTCCCATAAGCCCCCACAGGTGTGGTGTGGCTGACCTTTCACACAAGCAGGGTTCAGTTAAGCCCAGGTATTTTTACATCCTTTTTCTTCCAAATTCTTTGTTCCTCTGATTGCCTCGGAGGTGTTCCGCGAGAGAGGCCTGCCCAGATGCACTACCCAGGAAGCTGCTTTTTCATTGTGTCTTTCTATGCATGAGAATCTTGTGAGCAGGGCCTATAGCTCTGGCACCCTCTGGGGATGAGTCAGAGGAATGGCTGTCCCCTCAAGAAGAACAGACCAGTTTTCTCCTAATTTTCTTGGGCAACCTCTTGAACATTTTCCTTCAGTTACGCCTTAGGAGACGTGGGGATTGTGAACCTGAGTCGGATAAGGCGTTTTGTGAACTGCTTCGGCTAACAGACATTTCTTTACCTTTGCCCTTTTGAGAAAGGATAGGTGGCCAGTGAAGGCATACTGCAGCTGCTGCCTGGGGTTCGCAAGATTTCACCTCAGAGGCTGCCAGCACTTTTGGCCCCAAATTCAGGAGCCTCCTGTCCCATAAGGGATTTTTTTCCTTGGGGGCGATTCCCTTCTTCTCCTCCCCATAAAGAATTCCTGACTTCCCCTGGGGCGAAGGGTTAGAGATCGAGTTGCCCGATGAGGAAAGAGAGCGGGAAATGATGCAACCTATGCGTCAGCAGTGCACGCATCAAAATGGTCTGACCTGAAGGGTGGGGAGAGAATCCCAGATTGGTTTTACCAGCCACTTCTTGCTCTGTCTGTGGTGGATTTGTCTGGTCCCGCTAATGGTTTTCCTATGCCGGGCTGCTGCCCTTTGACATAACAGCCTCCAATGGCAGAACAGCTCCCTTAATTTTTCCACCATCCTTTGGGACATCCATGGCCTGGCTCTCAGTCTCCCTGCTGGTGGGGATCTCCTAGGGAACCAGCTCCTGGGTCGGGGAAGGTGGCTGAAGTGAACCCTTTCATCCGGTGGATGACGTGGGCTAGAATGCACAAGGCAAACATCTCCTTCTGCAAAGATACAGAGCCGGATGGATACAGCAGTGCAGTGGGGGGTGGCAGGACATATATATATATAAATTCTCTCTTGCTGATTCTGGACTCCTCTGCCCTCCCAATAGCTCCAAAAGGCAGAACAAAATGGAGGAGACCTTCAGAAAGGGGACACTAGTCCCTTGTCTGCCCCCTCCACCTACAAACAGGTGATGACCCACTGAGGATCTGGGAACCTGGCTCTGAGAGAGAATACATTCTTTTACTATCTTCCTTTTATTATTTCTTTGTTGTTTGTTTACTCAGGGAATTTGCAAACTTATTTTCACATTTATTTTCATAAATTTCCATACATTTCGCGGTGTCTTTGTGGAGATCCCTTGGGCAATAACACTTATCAGGGAAGTTCTCAAGCTTTCCTGTCATGAAGGATTTCAAAACACTTCAAAAACATTCATGCATTCTGTATACATGCAAAGTGCTGTGTTATTAACATCTTAATGATGTGTTATTGCTTTGGGATGCACAACTACTGAGAGATAACATCACTTTACACACATCAGAGTCATCTGATCTCGTTCCCCTCTTCAGATCACATTTCATAATCTTGGAGTTCATCTGATTTTCATTCAAAAGTAACTACACATTTGTTAAAAAGAAAAGGAGTACTTGTGGCACCTTAGAGATAAATTGCTTAGTCGCTAAGGTGCCACAAGTACTCCTTTTCTTTTTGCGAATACAGACTAACACGGCTGTTACTCTGAAACCTACACATTTGTTTTTAGAGAAATTCCTTTTAAAGCTGATAGGTAAGATCCTCAGCTGGTATAAATCAGCACAGCTTCATTGGTCCTTTTTGGTCATGTAGCTATGAATTTATGAAGAGATTTCACTGTCAAGACGCAGATGAATATTTGCCCCTGTATACCAAATCGTATTTTCCAAGGGTACTCCCAATTTACCTCTGTAAGGGTTATAAAGGACTGGCCTCTCTTGTATGGCATGTCTGCAAATTTATTTAGCAGGTGGCTTGTTACTTGGTTAAGATGCCCGTGCCCTTTAGCCGTTTCCCATTCCCTGTGAATTTAGTCCTCATACGTAGAGGAGAGGATGGATAGTCTGATTAAAGCATCATGTTCAGAGATTTTAAGACCAAGATTTTCAAAAGTGACGCAGTGATTTTGGGGCGCCTGACCTGAGATCCATTAAAGGGGCCAGATTTTCAGAGGCTGGGTGCTCAGCACTGTCTGGAAAACAGTCCTGTTTTAAGTTGTGGGGGGGGGGCTCTAGTTGTGTGCTCAGAAGTTGACACACCTCACACTGCAAATCATGGATGAAAGTCTTGGCTGTGGGTTTAGACACAGAATGAAGGAACCTAGCTAAATCAATAAGCTCTCTCTCCACTCCAGTCCCTGTATTGGTTGCATTCTGCTCAGATGTTCCTTTCCTTAACCCCCTTTTCCTCCACATAGACTCATAGAGGAGCAGAGCAGTGCCCTGGTGTGGGGGTTTGATGCGGGGTTTCCTGGATAAATTTTCAGGGGCTCCCTGCCCCACAAGACCAATCACAGCTCAGCTTTGTGCTGGACGGTGCCAAAGGATCCTCCTTTGACACTGAGGAACCCTGTTGCTGACCAACTGCGAAGAATTGGCAGCCCTGGACACTTAGCATGAGCTATGGAAGAAGCACAGGGCTATTCATTCTTTCCTTCTGTTGCACCCACCCGTGCACCGGGGGCAGAGCTCAGGGCAAGCAAATTATTGTTATCTTTAGTGGATCCTTTGGGCACATAGCCGCTGTCCTTGCGATGCTGACAGACCGTTGCATTTTCTTTCCTCTTTGGATCAAAACTGCTTTCGGGTTTCCGCTTGTTCTCACATGGTCTTTGAAGGAGGTGAATCTATTTTTTTTTTATTATTTATTTATTGTGTGGACCGGGGCAATGAGGGTGGAGAGGAACACACCTATCAAAATTGTGGGCTTCCTGTCGAGCTGGGATAAAAAGATATACCAGCAGACACCGCTCAGAACCTATTCCTATGGTGGCTCGAACCATCTGCATGGGGGTGAAGAGTAACCTGGTACAACCAATGATCCAGACCTCGGTAGCCGTGATGGATTCTCTGACTGGGCAGCCAGCTTGACTTTTGGGGTCTGCCACTCAGAGCAAAGGGTGACTCATCTGCACCCACCTTTCGAAAGAAAACATGATTATTTCCCTCCTGAAGCTGTTTACAGTCTTGTTTAATAAAGTTCTGCTTTTTACACCACAACTTATTCCTCAATGAGGAGGTGTGGTTTGCTGTATTCCCTGGGAAATAACACTCGTTGGAGAACGTAATGAGGATTCAAAGATTTCTAACCGCTTTACAAACACTCATTAAAGGTTTATACATGCAAAGTGCTATATAATTTGAATATTAAATAGATATAAATGGCTTTTGACACCCATGCATTGAGTAATAGCATTGCCTTTGAATGTGCATGCAAGGCCACTAATCTCATTCCCCTAATCAGGTCATGATTTATAGCATTAAAATGCAGGGTTATTTTATTTTAACTAAAAAGTAGCTTTGCATTTGTTTTCATATAGCTCACGGGCGAGATTCTCCGCTAGTGCAAATCAGCACAACTCCACCTCCTTTGATGGTACCACAATAATTTACAACAATTTATTTTAAATAATGTATTTTAGGAAGCTCCGGTGTGATCAACAAGTTGTTAAAGCTTTTTTCTATGTTCTGACTCTTCTGTCTACCAGTGGCAGACTTAGTTAAATGTCCTGTGACCTTCCATTATAGCCCACCTCCCCATGCACGTAGCTCTGGTACATAAAGGAAAGGTATAGAAGATAGTCTCATGTTTAAGTCATGTGGCTAGGACAATTGAAGTCCAACGTTTCAAAAATGATTTTGGAGTAGTAGAAACTGGATGAAATTACACTGATCTGATCTGTTCCTGTCTTGCAGCTAACAGAATACTCTGTGAGCCTCTGAAACCACTGTTTACAGTCTTGTTTAATAAAGTTCAGCTCTTTACGCCACAACTTATTCCTCAATGAGGAGGTGTGGTTTGCTGTATTCCCTGGGAAATAACACTCGCTGGAGAACGTAATGAGGATTCAAAGATTTCTAACCGCTTTACAAACACTCATTAAAGGTTTATACATGCAAAGTGCTGTATAATTTGAATATTAAATAGATATAAATGGCTTTTGACACCCATGCATTGAGTAATAGCATTGCCTTTGAATGTGCATGCAAGGCCACTAATCTCATTCCCCTTATCAGGTCATGATTTATAGCATTAAAATGGCAGGGTTATTTTATTTTAACTAAAAAGTAGCTTTGCATTTGTTTTCATATAGCTCACGGGCGAGATTCTCCGCTAGTGCAAATCAGCACAACTCCACCTTCTTTGAGGGTACCACAATAATTTACAACAATTTATTTTAAATAATGTATTTTAGGAAGCTCCAGTGTGATCAACAAGTTGTTAAAGCTTTTTTCTATGTTCTGAAAGACTCTTCTGTCTACCAGTGGCAGACTGAGTTAAATATCCCACAACATTTCATTATATCCCACCTCCTGGTGCATTTAGCT